>NC_056741.1:1663892185-1664192185 GCF_019279795.1 Protopterus annectens | reverse complement strand
GTAAGACGTTGTCCTGTTCGATTCTCAGCTAAAGCGTCTTCTGTGTGGAGACATGAGTGAATGGGCGTACCTTCGTTTAAGGTTGTACGTCAGGGCCGGCAACTCGGCATGTAAAAATCTACTGCCAATCATTAGCTGACCGGAGTTCCGCTGTGGCGACCCCTAATCGGGAAAAGCCAAAAGACACAACAACAACAACAGATGACATTATGGTGAAAATACTCACAGTTTTGAAAAAAAATAGATAACATGATAAGTATACTCACAGTTTTGGCAGTATGCAGATAACATTTTGGTGAGTACACTTACAATTTGGCAGTGTATACATAACATTATACTGACTACACTTACAGTTTTGGGAGTATGCAGATTACATTATGTCAGTATTCTTACAGTTTTGGCAGTGTACAGTTAACATTATGGTGAGTATACTTATAGTTTTGGCAGTGCACAGATAATATGGTGAGTATATTTCAGGGTCCAGATAACATTATGGTGACTATACTCACAGTTTTGGCAATATGTAGATAACATTAAGCAGTGTATAGTCACATTTTGGTAGTGTACAGATAACATTATGCTGAGTATACTTACAGTTTTAGCAGTGTACAGATATAATGTTGAGTATACTCACAGCTTTGGCAGTATGCAGATAGCATTGTGGTGAGTATACTTAGTTCTGGCAGTATATAGATAACATTATATGCTATATACTCACATTTTGGCATTATACGGACTTTACAGTGAGTATACAACTAGTTTTGACAGTATACAGATAGCATTATGGTGAGTAAACTCAGTTTTGGCAGTATACAGATGACATTATGATGAGTTTACTTACAGTTTTGCACTGTACAGATAACATTATTGTGAGAAGACTCACATTTTGATAGTGTACAGATAACATTATCGTGAGTATACTAAGTTTTGTCAGGGTACAAATAACATTATGTTGAGTACACTCAAAGTTTTTGAAATATACAGATGACATTATAGTGAATATACTCTGTTTTGGAAATATATAGATAATATTATGGTGAGTTTACTTACAGTTTTGGCACTGTATGGCTAACATTATTATGAGTATACTTACTGCTTTAGCAGTATACAGATAACATTATGGTGAGTTTACCTACAGTTTTGGAATGGTACAGATAACATCATGGTGTTTAAACTCAGACTTTTGGCACTATACATTTAACATTATGCAGTGTATACTCACATTTTCTCAGTATACAGATAACATTATTCTGAGTATACTTCCAATGTTGTCAGTATACAGATAACATTATGGTGAGAACACACACATTTTGCCAGTGTACAGATAACATGTAGGTGAGTATATTTTGGAAATGTACAGATAACATTACAGTGAATATACTCACAGTTTTGGAACTATACAGATGACATTATATTGAGTATACTCAATTTTGGCAGTGTACAGATAACATTATGCAATGTATACTCCCATTTTGTCAGTATACAGCTACCATTATTGTGAGTATACTTACCTTTTGGGTAGCATGCAGATAACATTACGGTGAGTGTACTCACATTTTTGCAGTATACAGAAACATTGTTGTGAGTATACTTACAGTTTTGGCAGTGTACATATAACAATATGGGAAGTGTACTTACAGTTTTATCAGTGTACAGATAAGATTATTTCCGAGAATACTCACAGTTTAGGTGTTGTACACATAACATTATGCTGAGTATTCATACAGTTTTGGCAGTATACAGATAACATTATAGTGAGTATATCTACAGTCTTGGTAGTGTACAAATAACATTATGGTGAGTAAACTCATTTGGCAGTATACAAATGACACAGTTCTATGTATACTCACATTTTGACATGATACAGTTGACATTATGGTGAGTATACACAACAGTTTTGGCAGTATACAGATTAGATTAAGCTGAGTATTCTCACAGTTTTGCAGGTTACAGATAACATTATACTGAGTATTCTACCCTTTTGTCAGTATACAGGTAACATTATGCTGAGTATACTTACACTTTTCACAGTGTACATATAACACTATAATAAAATCACTCACATTTTGTCAGTGTACAGATAACATTATTGGCGAGTATACTTACAGTTTTGATAGTGTACAGAAAACATTATGGTGAGTATACTCACAGTTTTAGAAACATTGTAAACCATTATGGTGATCATGCTCACAGGTCTGAAAATATCTAGATAATATTAGGGTGAGTATACTCACTGTTTTGGCAGTACAGAGATAATTATGTGGCATATACTCACATTTTCTCAATGTAAAGCTGACATTATGGTGACTACGTTTACAGTTTTGGCAGTATACAAATAAAATTATGGTGAATATATCTGCACTTTTACCAGTGTACAGATAACATTATGGTGAGTATACAAATAGTTTTTGCTGTGCACAGATAACATTATGTTGAATATACTCACAGTTTTGGAAATATATAGATAACATGGTGAGTATGCCTACAGTTTTGGCAGGCTATGGATAACATTATGATGAATATACTTGCAATTTTTGCAGTATACAGATACCATTATGGTAAATATTCTCACATTTTGGCAGTAAACAGATAATATTATGGTGAGTAAACTTACAGCTTTTGCAGTGCATATAAAACATTATCGTGAGTATACTCACATTTTGTCATTGTACAGATAACATTATAATTAGTACAGTTACAGTTTTAGCACTGTACAGATAACATTATGGTGAATATGCTTACAGTTTTGGAAATATATAGATAACATTATGGCGAGTATACTTGCAGTTTTGGCAGTCTACATATAAATTATGCCAAGTATACTTACAGTTTTGACAGTGTACAGATAACATTATGGTGAGTACACTTGCAGTTTTGGCAGATAACATTATGGTGAGAACACACATTTTGCCGGTGTACAGATAACATTATAGTGAGTATACCTACAATTTTGGCAGTATACACATAACATTATCGTGAGTATACTTACAGTTTTGGTAGTATATAGATAACATTATGGTGAGTGTACTCATATTTTGGCAGCACACAGCAACATTGTGGTGAGTATACTTACAGTTTCGGTAGTGTACAAGATAAGATTATGCTGAGAATACTCACAGTTTGGGCAATTTTCAGATATCATTATGCTGAGTATACATACAGTTTTGGCAGTATACAGATAACATTGTGGTGGTTATACCTACAGTTTGGTACTGTACTGATAACATCATGGCGAGTAAACTCAGAGTTTTGGCAGTATGCAGATAACATTATGCAGCATATAATCACATTTTGTCAGTATAGAGATAACAGTATCCTGAATATACTTACAGTTTTGACAGTGTACATATAACATTATGGTGAGAACATTCACATTTTGTCAGTGTACAGATAACATTACTGCTGAGTATGCTTACAGGTTTAGCAGTGTACAGATAACATTATAATGAGCATGCTCACAGTTTTGTCAGTGTTCAGATATCATTATGGTGAATATATTCACAATTTTGTTGAGAACCTATACAGAAAGTTCACTCCAGGGATCATTCCAGTTGCACTACTGGATATGGGCACTGTGAACTAACATCGGGTGGCACAGTGCCTGGGCAATTTTTTTGGGGCTAGGCTTGTAAAGGTTCCAGGGCCATTAGCCTAGTACACATCTATGAACATTATGGTGAGTATATTTACAGTTCTGGCAGGGTCCAGATAACATTATGGTGACTATACTCACAGTTTTGTCAATATGCAGATAACATTAAGCAGTGTATAGTCACATTTTGGCAGCGTACAGATAACATTATGCTGAGTATACTCACAGTTTTGGCAGTGTACAAATAACATAATACTGAGTATACTCACAGCTTTGGCAGTATGCAGATACTCACAGTTTTGGAAATATACAGATGACATTATGGTGAATATACTCACAGTTTTGGAAATAGATAGATAACATTATGGTGAGTATACTTACAGTTTTGGCAGTGTATGGATAACATTATTATGAGAATACTTGCTGTTTTGCCAGTATACAGATAACATTATGGTGACAACACTCATATTTTGTCAGTGTACAGATAACATGTAGGCGAGTATACTTACAGTTTTGGAAATGTACAGATAACATTATATTGAGTATACTTACAATTTTGGCAGTGTACGGATAACATTATGCAGTGTATACTCACATTTTGTCAGTATACAGCTAACATTATGATGAGTATACTTACCTTTTGGGTAGCATACAGATAACATTACGGTGAGTGTACCCACATTTTGGCAGTATACAGAAACATTGTAGTGAGTATACTTACAGTTTTGGCAATGTACAGATAACAGTATGGGGAGTGTATTTATAGTTTTGGAGGTGCACAGATAAGATTATGCTGAGGATACTTACAGTTTTGGCGTTGTACACATAACATTATGCTGAGTATTCATACAGTTTTGGCAGTATACAGATAACATTATAGTGAGTATACTCACAGATTTGGAAATATCAGAAACCATTATGGTGAGTATACTCACAGGTTTGGAAATATCTATATAATATTATGGTGGGTATACTCGCAGTTTTGGCAGTATTGAGATAACTCTATGTGGCATATACTCACCTTTTCTCAATGTAAAGCTAACATTATGGTGGTATTACAATTTTGGCAGTATATAGATAATATTATGGTGAATGTACTCATTTTTGCAGCATGAATAAACACTGTGGTGAGTATACTTATAGTTTCAGCAGTGTACAGATAACATTATGCTGAGAATACTCACAGTTTGAGCAATTTCCAGATAACATTATGCTGAGTATAAATACAGTTGTTGGCAGTATATAGATAACATTGTGGTGAGTATATCTACAGTTTTGGTACTGTACCGATAACATCATGGTGAATAAACTCAGAGTTTTGGCAGAATGCAGATAACATTATGCAGCATATAAATCACATTTTGTCAGTATACAGATAACATTATGCTGAGTATACTTACAGTTTTGACAGTGTACATATAACATTATGGTGAGAATACTCACAGTTTTGGAAATATACAGATGACATTATGGTGAGTATACTTACAATTTTGGCAGTGTATGGATAACATTATTATGAGTTTCCTTGCAGTTTTGGCAGTATACAGATAACATTATGGTGGGAACATTCCCATTTTATCTGTGTACAGCTAACATTATGATGAGTATACTCACAGTTTTGGAAATATACAGATGACATTATGATGAGTATACTTACAGTTTTGGCAGTGTATGGATAACATTATTATGAGTTTCCTTGCAGTTTTGGCAGTATATACATAACATTATTGTGAGTATACTTACAGTTGTGGCAGTATATATATATATATATATATATATATATATATATATATATATATATATATATATATAACATTATGGTAAGTAGCCTCACAGTTTTGGCAGTATACAGATAACATTATGGTTAGTGTACTCAGATTTTAGCAGTAAACATTGTGGTGAGTATACTTACAGTTTCAGCAGTGTACAGATAAGATTATGCTGAACATACTCACAGTTTGGGGAATTTGCAGAGAATATTATGCTGAGTATATGTACTGCTTTGGCAGTATACAGATAACATTATGGTGAGTGTACTTAGTTTTGGCAGTATATAGATAACTAAATAAATAATAGGAACTGTACAGATAACATCATGGTGTTTAAACTCAGACTTTTGGCACTATGCATTTAACATTATGCAGTGTATACTCACAGTTTGTCAATATACAGATAACATTATTCTGAGTATACTTCCAATTTTGACAGTCTACATATAACATTATGGTGAGAACACTCACATTTTGTCATTGTACAGATAACATTATTGTGAGTATACTCACAGTTTTGGCAGTATGCAGATAACATTATGATGAGTATACTCACAGTTTTGGCAGTATACAGATTACATTATGTCAGTATATTTACAGTTTTGGCAGTGTACAGTTTACATTATGGTGAGTATACATATACTTTTGCCAGTTTACAGATAATATTATGACGAGTATATTTACAGTTCTAGCAGTGTCGAGATAACATTATGGTGACTATACACACAGTTTTAGCAATATATCGATAACATTAAGCAGTGTATAGTCACATTTTGGGTGTATGCAGATAACATTATGCTAAGTACACTCACATCTTTGGCAGTATACAGATAACATTATGCTGAGTACACTCACAGCTTTGGCAGTATGCAGATAACATTATGGTGAGTGTACTTAGTTTTGGCAGTATATAGATAACATTATGTGGTATATACTCACATTTTGGCGTTATACAGACATTATAGTAAGTATACTACTAGTTTTGACAGTTTACAGATAACATTATGTCGAGTAAACTCACAGTTTTAGCAGTGTACAGATGATATTATACTGAGTATGCTCACAGCTTTGGAAATATACATATAACTTTATGCTGAGTATACTTACAGTTTTGGCAGTATACAGATAAAATATTGGTAAGTATACAGATAACATTATTGTGAGTAAACTCACAGTTTTGCCAGTATATAGATAACATTATGCAATATATACTCACATTGTGATAATATACAGATAATATTATAGTGAGTAGACTCAACAGTTTTGGCGGTATACAGATAACATGACACTGAATATGCTTACAGTTTTGGCAGTGCACGGATATCATTATGGTGAGTATACTTACAGTTTTGGTAATGTACAGACAACATTATGGTAAGTATCCTCATAGTTTTTGCAGTATATAGAAACATTGTGGTGAGTATACTTACAGTTTCAGCAGTGTACAGATAAGATTATGCTGAGAATACTCACAGTTTGGGTAATTTACAGAGACTTTTATGCTGAGTATATTTACAGTTTTGGCAGTATACAGATAACATTATTGTGAATATACCTACAGTTTTGGAATTGTACAGATAACATCATGGTGAGTAAACTCGGAGTCTTTGCATTATACAGGTAACATTATGCAGTGTATACTCACATTTTGTCACTATACAGATAACATTATTCTGAGTATACTTCCAATTTTGACAGTCTACATATAACATTATGGTGAGAACACTCACATTTTGTCAGTGTACAGATAACATTATGGTGAGTATACTCACAGTTTTGTCAATGTACAGATAACATTATGGTGAGTATACTTACAGTTTTTGCAGTGTACAGGTAACATTATGGTGAGTATACTTACAGTTTTTGCAGTGTATAGGTAACATTATGCTGAGTAGACTCACAGTTTTGGAAATATACAGATGACATTATGGTGAGTATACTCACAGTTTTGTCAATGTACAGATAACATTATGGTGAGTATACTTACAGTTTTTGCAGTGTACAGGTAACATTATGCTGAATAGACTCACAGTTTTGGAAATATACAGATGACATTAGGATAAATATACTTACAGTGTTGGAAATAGACAACATTATGATGAGTATACTCACAGTTTTGGCAGTATGCAGATAACATTTTGGTGAGTATACATACAATTTGGCAGTGTATACATAACATTGTACTGACTACAGTTACACTTTTGGGAGTATACAGATTACATTATGTCAGTATACTTACAGTTTTGGCAGTGTACAGTTAATATTATGGCGAGTATACTTATAGTTTTGGCAGTGTACAGATAATATTAAGCAAGTATATTTACAGTTCTGGTAGTGTCCAGATAACATTATGGTGACTATACTCACAGTTTTGACAATATGCAGATAACATTAAGCAGTGTATAGTCACATTTCGGCAGTATACAGATAACATTATGCTGAGTATACTCACAGTTTTGTCAGTATGCAGATAACATTATGGTGAGTATACTTAGTTTTGGCAGTATACAGATAACATTATGTGGCATATACTCAGATTTTGGCATTATACAGACTTTATAGTAAGTATACTACTAGTTTTGACAGTATACAAATAACATTATGGTGAATAAACTCACAGTTTTGAAAGTGTACAGATGCCATTAAAGTGAGTATACTCACAGTTTTGGTAATATACAGATAACATTATGGTGAGTAAACTTACAGTTTTGGTAGTGTACAAATAAGATTATGCTGACAATACTCACAATTTCTCCAATGTACAGATAACTTTATGCTGAGTATACTTACAGTTTTGGCAGTATACAGATAAAATTTTGGCAAGTATACAGATAACATTATGGTGAGTAAACTGACAGTTTTGCCTGTATATAGATAACATTATGCAGGTCTATAATAGATACTCGAAGAGGCGTTTCATCAAACACCTCTTCATCGACCCATAAACCATGAAAACACAAAACAGCGAATGAGCATATAAGCGATTTCTTTCCCTGTGAAAGAAATTGCTTGCCCTAAACAAAGAAAACACATCACTACAAACAATACAAAGTGGAGGACTTCACCCACCACACCCCCCAATGTGGGGGGTTGTGCCCCCCACATCCCCCTAACTAAATATACCAACTCCATGATCGCACTACAGTGGGGAAAATGGCAAAGTAACAGAGGTGACCAAGCAATTTCTTTCCCAGGAAAAGAAATCACTTATATGACTGTTCACGGTTTTGTGTTTTCTTTATTTAACGGTCAATGAAGAGGCGTTCAAAGAAATGCCTGTTTGAGTATATAATAGGAACCCCATTATGTGATGTATACTCACATTTTGATAATATACAGATAACATTATTGTGAGTAGACACAACAGTTTTGGTGGTATACAGGTAAGATCATGCTAAGTATTCTCACAGTTCTTGCAGGTTACAGATAACATTATGCTGAGTATTCTAACATTTTTTAGTATGCAGATAACATGACACTGAGTATACTTACAGTTTTGGCAGTGTACGGATATCATTATGGTGCATATACTTACAGTTTCTGGCAGTGTACAGATAAAATTACGCTGAGTATATTTACAGTTTTGGCAGTGTATACAACATTTTGGTGAGTATACTCACAGTTTTGTCAGTGTACAGATAACATTATGTACAGGAGAGTATACAGAGAAAGAGGTTGGCAAAGAAAAAGTGGGATTGTTAGAGAGATGAAGAAAGTAGACAGGAGTATAAGGAGATGAGGTGCATGGCAAAGAGAGAGGTGGCGAAGGCTAACGATAAGGCGTATGAAGAGTTGCATGAAAGGTTGGACACTAAGGAGGGAGAAAAGGACATGTACCGATTGGCTATACAGAGGGACCGAGCTAGTAAAGATGTGCAGCAGGTAAGGGTGATAAAGGATAATGAGGGAAACATACTCACAAGCAAGGAGAGTGTGTTGAGCAGATGGAAAGAATACTTTGAGGGGCTGATGAATGAAGAGAATGAGAGGAAGGTTGGATGATGTGGGGATAGTGAATCAGGAAGTTCAGTGGATTAGCAAGGAGGAAGTAAGGATAGCTATGAAGTGGATGAAGAACGGAAAGGCTGTTGGTCCAGATGACATACCTGTGGAAGCATGGAAGTGTTTAGGTGAAATGGCACTGGAGTTTTTAACTAAATTTTTTAATGAAATCTTGGAAAGTGAGAGGATGCCTGAGGAATGGAGAAAAAGTGTTTTGGTACTGATTTTTAAGAATAAGGGTGATGTGCAGAGCTGTAGTAACTACAGAGGGATTAAACTGATCAGTCACAGCATGAAGTTATGGGAAAGAGTAGTGGAAACTAGGTTAAGAAGGGAGGTGATGATTAGTGATCAGAAGTATGGTTTCATGCCAGGAAAGAGCACTACAGCTGTGATGTTTGCTCTGAGAGTGTTGATAGAGAAGTACAGAGTAAGGTCAGAAGGAGTTGCATTGTGTCTTTGTGGACTTAGGTGGGATTACATCATGGATCAGCTCTGAGCCCTTTCTTATTTGCAATAGTGATGGACAGGTTGACAGACGAGATCAGACAGGAGTCCCTGTGGACTATGATGTTTGCAGATGACATTGTGATCTGTAGTGAGAGTAGGGAACAGGTGGAGGAGACCCTGGAGAGGTGGAGATATGCTCTACAGAGAAGAGGAATGAAGTTCAGCAGGACTAAGTCAGAATATATGTGTGTGAATGAGAGGGAGGATAGAGGAATAATGAGGATGCAGGGAGTAGAGGTGGCGAAGGTGGATGAGTTTAAATACTTGGGATCAACAGTTTTGAGTAATGGTGAGTGTGGAAGAGAGGTGAAGAAGAGAGTACAGGCAGGATGGAGTCGGTGGAGAAGTGTGTAAGGAGTGATTTCTGACAGACGAGTACCAGTAAGAGTGAAAGGGAAGGTCTACAAGAGGGTAGTGAGACCAACTATGTTATATGGGTTGGAGACAGTGGCATTGACAAAAAGGCAGGAGTCAGAGCTGGACGTGGCAGAGTTAAAGATGTTAAGATTTGCACTGGGTGTGATGAGGGTGGACAGGATTAGGAATAAGTATATTAGATGGTCAGCCCAGGTTGGAAGGTTTGGAGACAAAGCCAGAGAGGCAAGATTATGTTGGTTTGGACATGTGCTGAGGAGGGATGCAGAGTATATTGGGAAAAAGATACTAAGGATGAAGCTGCCAGGTAACAGGAAAAGAGGAAGGCCTAAGATAAGGTTCATGGATGTGGTGAGAGAGGACATGCAGGTGGTTGGTGTGACAGAGCAAGATGCAGAGGACAGGAAGAAATGGAAACAGATGATCCGCTGTGGCGACCCCTAATAGGAGCAGCCGAAAGAAGAAGAAGACAGATAACATTATGGGGTCTATACTCACAGGTTTGGCAATATACAGATGACATTATGGTGAATATACTCACAGTTTTGGAAATATATAGATAACATTATAGTGAGTACACTTACCATTTTGACAGTATATGGATAACATTATTATCAGTATATTTGCAGTTTTGGCAGTATACAGATAACATTATAGTGAGTATACTCAACAGTTTTGGAAGTATACAGATAAGATCATGCCAAGTATTTTCACTGTTCTTGCAGGTTACAGATAACATTATGCTAAGTATACTTACAGTTTTGGCAGTACATGGATAACATTATGGTTAGTATACTTACAGTTTCTGGCAGTATACAGATAAAATTATGCTGAATATACTTACAGTTTTGGCAGTGTACAGATAACATTATTGTGAGAAGGCTCACATTTTGTCAGTGTACTAATGACATTATGGTGAGAGTGCTTTCATTTTTGGCATTGTACTGATAATATTATGGTTTTGTCATTATGCAAAGAGCATTATGATGAGTATACTTACAATTTTGTCAGTGTACAGATAATATTATGGTGACTACACTCACATTTTGTCACTGTACAGATAATGTTATGTTGAATATACTTACCTTTGGATAGTGTAGGGATAACATCATGGTGAGTACATTTGCAGTTTCAGCAGTGTACTGATTGCATTATGATGAGTTTACTCTGAGTTTTGGCAGCATGTAGGTAACATTATTGTGAATGTAGTCACAGTTTTGGCAGTATGCAGATAACATTCTGGTGAGTATACCTACAGTTTTGCTAGTGTACAGATAACATTATGCTAAGTCTACATATAGTTCGGGTAGTATGCAGATAACAGTATGGTGAGTATACTTTAGTTTTGGAAGTGTACAGATAACATTAATGTGAGAACAATCACATTTTGTCTGTGTACAGATAACATTATGGCAAGTATACTTACAGTTTTGGCAGTGTACAGATAACATTACGGTGAGTAGACTCACATTTTGGCAGCATACAAACAACATTATGGTGAGTATACTTACAGATTTTGCAGTGTACAGATAGCATTATGGTGAGTACTCAAGCTAGTTTTTCAGGTGACCCTTGAGAAATGTTGCTTGAGAGGGATGAGACTATCTGGGAATACACTACCACATTCCATGTATTGAGAACCCATTTGCATTGGCATTGCTAACCCCACTGCAGTGCTGCACTGTCATATCTTACGCCTGCAACCCTAGACTCCACCTTAGTAACTTGGCATTTTTTCTGGCTGGGTCGATGTAGACATGTTGAGGGATTGTGGTCTGCAACTACAGTGAATTTCCTTCCTTACATATATGTTTGAAGTTTCTGCAGTGCCCATACTTGGTCAAACATCCTTTTTCTACTGCTGCATAACATTCCTCCTTAGGTTGGAGTCTATGGCTGAGATGTACCACTGGATGCTCTTTTCTCTCTGAGGAAACCTGGTTGAGTACAGCAGCCCCACCCCAGGGTTAAAAGCATTCACCTGCACAACAAATTATTTGCTGTAATCTGGACTGGCTAATACAGGGGGTCCACCCAAAACCCCTTTAAGCTTTTGGAATGCCTTCTTGCAGGCTGGGGTCCATACTACCTTGTCTGGCCTATTTTTCAACATCAAGTCTTTGAGGTGAGCAGCTATTGTACTATAATTGAGAACAAACTTTCTATAGTATGATGCTGTCCCCAAGAATGCCTCACCTGCTTTTTAGTAACAGGGGTAGGCCATGCCTGAATGGCTTCCACTTTGGCAGTTTCTGGCCTGATCTTACCACTCCCCACTCTGTGTCCCATGTAGGAGATCTCTGCCATACCCACCTGACACTTACTGGGCTTAATGGTCAACCCTGCCCTCTGTAGTTTGCCTAGCACCTCCCTGACATGCTGAAGATGCTCTTGCCAGGAATGGCTGCAGACAGCAATATCATCCAGGTAAGCAAGGGTAAAATCCCCTGCTCTTGCTAGGATATGATCTACAAGCCTCTGGAAAGTCACTGAGGCATTTTTCATCCCAAAGGCCATCTTTATGAACTTATACAAGCCAAAAGGAGTCACAAAGGCTGACCTTTCTCTAGTGTTGGGAGTCAAGGGCACCTAACAGTAGCCCTTGGTAAGATCAATAGAGGTAAGATACATGCCCCCCCAGCTGCTCTAGGGCTTCATCTGTCCTAGGCATGGGGTAAGCATCTGACTCTGTGTGACTATTTAGTTTCCTGTAGTCCACACAGAACCTGGTGTTGCCATCCTTCTTCAGTACCAGCACCACTAGGGAGGCCAAGGGACTGCTGGACTCCTGAAACATTTCCTGTATCTCCTCCCTCAGAGTCTATCTGACTCTCTCAGGCACTCTATAAGAGGCCTTCTTGATAGGCCTTTGGGGTCCTGTATCCATATGGTGCTGCACCAGGTGAGTACACCCTGGTTTTCCAGTAAACATGCCCCCAAACTCCTGTAACACTGCTTGTATTTCTCGACACTGGGTAGGGGATAGCTGTTGGGATATTGCTACCCCTTCCACTGAGGTGTCAGTCTGAGCCTTACTGAGGAGATCAGTCACCAGATCCCCCTCAGACTCTTCCTGCAATCCACTGCAAATACTCAGCACAAGGGCTTCCCTATCATGGTAAGGTTTCATCATGTTAACATGGTACAGTTGGTGCCCCTGTCTCCTGCCTAGCAGTTATACCATGTAGTTGACATCACTGACCTTCCTCACCACTTTGAAGGGCTCCTACCAGCTTGTTGCGTCTGACAGGAATGAGAACCATGACCTGCTGCCCTACAGCATATACTCTGGCTCGAGCATTTCTGTCATACCAGATCTTTTTCTGCTGCTGAGCATCTGCTGGGTACTCCTGGACCAAGCCTATGAGCTCCCTAAGCCTTGTCCTGAGGATTAGGACATATGACACAACAGACTCCTTGTGGGATTCACACTCACCCTCCCATTCATCACAAATCAAATCTAGAGGTCCTGTCACCCTATACCCATACAGCAACTCAAAGGGAGAAAACCTTGTAGATTCCTGGGGCACTTCTCTGTAAGCAAACAACAGATGGGGCAAATATTTGTCCCACTCCCTCATAAACTGGTCTGCAAATAATTGTAGCATGGTTTTTAGTGCAGTTTAACCTCCCCTCCAGACCATTAGTCTGGGGATGGTAAGCAGTGGTCTTTAGGTGCTTCATCCTACAGCACTCCCACAGACAATCCAGCAGATCTGACATGAAATTGGCACCTCTGTCAGTCAGTATTTTTTTGGGGAAACCTACCCTGCTGAAAATCTCTAACAAAGCGATTGCCACCTTTTCAGCCTCAATGGACAACACAGTCACTGCCTCTTGGCATCTGGTAACATAATCTACTACCACTAGGATATATTTCTTTCCTGTGGAACTTGGGAGTACTCAGAGGCCCCACAATATCCATAGCTTCCCTCTGAAATGGTTCTTTAATCACAGGCAAAGGCATGAAAGGAGCTTTAATCCTGTCTACTGCCTTGCTACTTTTTCACACTTTCTCAGGTCCTGCAGCACCCTGTTACATCCCTGGAAATCCCAGGCCAATATAAGTTCTGCATAATATGTCTTTTGGTACACTGTATGCCCATATGACCTGCAAAGGGAATGTCATGGGCTATGGTTAGAAGTGCCACACAGCAGGCTCTGGGCACTACCAATTGCTGTATTACCTCACCCTCTAGCCCTCTCTCAGGGGTCCACTCTCTATACAGTAATCCTTTGTCCCAGTATACAGATTTCTTCTTTCCTTGAGAACCAGGCACCTCCCTGGCTACCTCCCTCAAGCATTTTAATATAGTGTCTAAGAGGTGAGCATGTGTCAACTTTCTCTTTGTAACCCTTCCCAGCTCCCCTTCCACAGGAAGTCTGGTATCCTCTGACAATGGTTCCTCACTGTCAGCCCAGGTCCTACTACTCACCTCTGTCCTTGCAGTCACTCTGTCCAAGAGAACATCAGTACCCACCAGCAGCTATGGCTCACCTTCAGTTTCACTGCTGCAGGGTAGCTCCCTCTCTGAAGTAACCACTTCACCAGTCCTGGCTTCAAGTGTGCAGTTTGTCTGGGTACCATCCAGGCTACCAGATGCACATGCCTGTCTCCAGGCCTGACTGTGTGTAACTGCATGCACACAAGGTACTGCATTATCAAAATCATTCCCTATCAGGACATCTGCAGGGATATTCTGAAACACACCTAATTGCTTGCTTCCTTTTCCACTCTCCCAGTCAAGCTGAACCCTAGTCAAAGGTATTTGGAATGGGGGTCCCTCTTAAAGCTCTGACTGGATTAGACTTCCCAAGCATGTAGTGCTCCTCTTTAACCATTGCAGGCTTTGCAATGGTTAGGTCAGAGGCTGTGTCTCTCTTAGCAGTGGCCTGTTTCCCATCTACTAAGACAGGATATAACCTCTTGTGGTAGTTTGGTACCCTTGTTGTCTCCAAAGTACCACTGGCATTCTGTCATTCCCACTTGCTGGCTCCCCCATCGTTTGTTCCTCACCTTTCCTCCATGGACATCTATATGCTACATGGCCCCACTTGTTACATTTAAAACTTTTAACCCTTGATCCTGGATGTACTGCAGTGGTGGTGCTGCGGTAGCATTGTCGCCTCACAGTAAGATGTTGTCCGGTTCGATTCTCAGCTAGAGCGTCTTCTGTGTGAAGACATACGTGAATGGGCGTACCTTCGTTGATGGTTGTGCATCAGGGCCGGCAACTCGGCATGTACAAATCTACTGCCAATCATTAGCGGACCGGAGTTCCGCTGTGGCGACCCCTAACCAGGAAAAGCCGAAAGTCACAACAACAACCCTTTATCCTGGATGTGTACCTGAACTAGTGGCTTCTTCTGTTACTGGTAGACTCTGTTGGGGTGGTTTAGGCTGTCCACCATGGGTTCCCTTAGACCCATGTACAGCACTGGGTATCCCTTTCCTGTGCAGCGATGCCCTGCTTGATAGGTATAGGTCTCCTTTTTTCCCCCAACTCATCTGTGGTGTTGCATTCTCTGTCTGCCAACCAGATTCTCATATTGCCAGTCAAAGAGTTAAGGGTTTGTTCCCTCACCAAAAGGTCTGCCAGCTCTTCAAAAGTGGTGACCTGGCACCCACTCACCCACCTATAAAAATAAGTGCTTAACTCAGCAATATAATTACACACACTTTCATCTGCCTTATGCCTATGCTCACAATTTTTTTTTTCTATAAGCTTCAGGTGTTGACTTAAAACATGATAAACAATTAGATATAATTTAAACAATCAGTATCGGACAACTTAGAAACATCAGTTACAGCTTTACTCTGGAGTAAGTAGGTCAGGAACTGTACCCAGAACACATGGGCACCTTCTTTAAATTGTTGAAGAAATTTACTGACCTTTATTGCTTCTGAGGTTTAATTATTCCCTTCCCCATTACCTCCATGACCCTGGGAAAGAGTCAGCATCTCCTTTTCATGTTGCCTCTGCTCTCATTTTCTTTGGCTTCCAGATGTCTCAGTCTCTCTGCTGATTCTAATTCCAAATTCTGCATTCACTCTGCTGATTCTGCTTTGACCTCCAAATTCTGCAGTCTCTCTTCTGATTCTAGTTCCAAACGTTTGGCCTCCAGTTCAAGTCTCTTTAACTACAGACAGATTTTTATGTCCTCTGAGGCAAAGTTGAACTGTCCATTTTCTGAGAGTTGTACATTTCCAAGGCCATTCTGGTTGTCCTCCTGGTTGCTGGTCTGTGATGCAGCAGTGGTTAAGGCTGCAATAATTTCTCCTTTAGTCAACTTGGCATGCCCCAGTCCCTTGGCTTGGCACATCTCAGTCAACTGTTTCCTTGTCAGCTCACCATAATCCTTTCCTGACATCCTTGCCTACTCTCCCAGAGTAAGTAAGCTAACAAAAAATAAATAAAACTATTGTGATATGAAACTCTGAATGTCTACTGTGTGGCTGCTTGAGAGTACAAACATCTTCTTTAGTAACCACTATTTACAGGCTACATGAGTTCAATATCCACACCACTGAATCCCAATATGTGATGTGGTAATCCCACCACTGCCAACCAATTAATATGTGATGTGGATATCCCACCACTGCCCACCAATTAATATGTGATGACCCTCCACTGGACCAGTAACCAAGGAGCCTCAGTCCTCACCAATGGCAACACTGGGGGACGTACACACTGGGAGGATGACAAGTACACACACAGTAAAGTGTAATTTCCGTTAAGAGCACACAGAGACCACAGTCAGTCTGGGCCTGGTTCCCCTTTCTCCAGACCCCAAATAAAACTCCGCACTGGCACAGCTACAGAGTTGAGATCTCAGCTGAGTGGCCAAGCCAAGACCTCTAGCACCCTGTCTGCCCAACCAGTCCTTCGTGTCACTGTCCAAGTAGCTGACACACATGCACTTTTGAGGTTTGATTTACACACACACACACACACACACACACACACACACACACACACACACACACACACACACACACACACACACACACACCTGGGAAAGGCTGGCACAGGTTTACTGGCTATGCCACTTCTGCCCAGACTATAAGGTAGTTTTTACTGCCATCAGTCACTCCTGCTAGCTACCTTAAGGCCCTTAAGAAAGGGTGTCCAATCTCACTGTGTAATATTAATATTAACAGAAATGGTAGTTTGACCAAGAGCAAGGCTAGTAGGAGTGGCCCATACAGTGTCACCAAATAAATATGCAAGTACTCTCAGAACTTAAATATCTCTACACAAATCAACCACAATGAAAGGTTTTAAATATATTTAATAATAAATAAAACAACAACAACAACAACAATAAAAGAACAAGACAATGCAAAATATATATTCACAGTGACATCAGCGTTCAAAATCACATGAAATATTTAAAATAACATTGGAGTACAGGCTCACAAAAATAAAGGAAAACAAAATCTATACTAAGCTTCTGTATATTCCTGACTGTATCTAAGAGAATTATACTATTGCCTAGAAACTTACTTCATTAGAGCAAGGCAGATGATATGGTGAATGGTTCTTGTTGCCAGGTCCAAGACAGAATGCAGAATGCTCTGTCTCACTAACAGACTTCTCAAATGAATATCTACAATACTACTGCTGGGATAGCAGAATGACATAATTTCTTGTCACCTGATTTCTAGTTCCCAGGCCAAAACCCCCATTGTTGGCAGCTGGTAGCATTTAGCATCTACCTGTAAAAATACATAGACAAGGACTTTTGCTTAGATCTTTGGCAGATGGAAGTCAATAAACAATTGCATTACTTCATGCTTCCAAAGTAGCAATTAGTTCACCCCGAAGATAATACAGAAAGCTTCCTAGTACAGACTGTGTGTGTCTAGTGGTATTGAAACTTGAGAAATAGCCTCTTTATTGCCTAACCCATAAAGTAATTTAATTTCAAATATTTTTCTAAAGTTTGCTAGACTGAGGTTAACCCTCCAGTTTCCTCTGTTAACATATACGTTTAAACAGTTACAATAGTGCATGTACATTCCTGTTCTCTTCCAGTAGGGTACACTGTGGATACATTTTAAGCACAAGCACTTTACAGATACCTTTTCAACAGAAATATCTGTACACAGCAGTTTGATATACACATGACATACAGTTCTAATACATTTGTAACACAGGCATCTTATATAAATTAGTTTGATATTCACAAATTACATATAATTATTTACGAAATTCTAGCTAGCTGTGCTGGCAGTACCTCCTTTTGTCACATGTATACTCACAATTTTGAAAATATACAGATTACATTATGGTGAATATACTCACAGTTTTGTAAATATATAGATAACATTATGGTGAATATACTCAGTTTTGGCATTGTGCAGATAACATTTTGGTGAGCATACTTACAGTTTGGCAGTGTACAGATAACATTATGCTGAGCATACTTACAGTTTTGGCAGTGTATAGATAACATTATGGTGACTATACTCATAGTTTTGGATATATATATATAGATAAGATTATGGTGAGTATACTCACAGTTTTGGCAATATGCATATTACATTAAGCAGCATATAGTCACATTTTGGCAGCATGCAGATAACATTATGGTGAGTGTGCTCAGTTTTGTCAGTATATAGATAACATTTTGTGGTGTATACTTAGATTTTAGCGTTATAGAGAGTATACTCCTTGTTTTGGCAGTGTACAAATAACATTATAATGAGTAAACTCACAGTTTTGGCAATATACAGATAATATAATGCTGTGTATACTCACAGTTTGTCAGTGTACAGATATTGTTATGATAAGTATGCTTAGAAAACTTCTCTACATTACACAGAATGTCCATCATTACAGGGATTGATTATATTGTGAGATAAGTAACTCGTGTAAAACCTTACTTTGCTGTAGCGGAAGGAAATTGTGCTCTGATGACAGAGTGGGGATTTGGTCTATAATATCTGCAGAATATGTGAGTGGATGAGCCAGCAACACTCCCAAAACATTTTGGGCAAATACTTTTTTTCAGTGACATCTACTGCCCTGATTGTCAGAGTGCTGTCACACCTGTCATGGCACAGAATAACACAATTAGCCAACTTTTTGAGAATGACCTTTCGATAACTGGTTGAATCAGTTTTCCTTTCATAAAGTGGTGGTTTAATTTTCTCAGTGAAGTATCAGAGTTGTCTTCGTACAGCCTTATCATCCACACTCTCTTTTGCCCTATTTTCCTATTTTGGAAAGAAGTCAAGCAACTGTATGAATTGATTCAAAGAAAGTACAGATAACTCATTTGATATAAACAATAAGTTTATTCTTAGAGATGCTCTGTTATCTATAGAGGATTGTTTATACACTAAAGCCTGCAGTTCAAAACACTACCAAATATGATTCCTACCCAGAAGGCAAGGGGAAATATTTTAAGTCTGCTGGTAAAAAATGCTCCAAATTAGGTCAAATTAACTTCTTGGTTATATATCTGAAGTCCCAAGCAGGCATTAAAAGATGTCTTGGAAGCTTCTTATGAAGAATAGCTTCAAATCTGTTTTACAGTGCCATATGATGTCATAGTAAGATATATCATTATTTAGGTACAGCTGACATACAAATTAGCTTTAATGGAAAAAATCCAAACTAACACTAACTGACATATAAAATTATAACACCTTACTTGTATAAGATGAGTCACTGAATGGGGATCCTGGATCTACTCTATTTTAAAAGGAAAATCAAATACATTTAAATAACTATGACTTTGTAGTGGAATGCCTTTTAATATCTTTCAGAATGGATAATCCCTCTGGATAGAAAAGATGGCTGTTCGGCATCAACCTGAAATCTTCTGTGCTGTCATATTGACAAGTTTAAAGTTTGGATGCAGAACTCTCCCTTTTGTTGGATTAACATCTAGTTATAAAGAAGTATATTACTGGGTATGGCATCAACATCTGAAGGGATGAATTATGATTTGTCTTAGGCCAGCATGGAGTTAAGCAAACGAGATCTGGATTTTTCTTGTCTTTTTATTTTGTTGAACAAAAGCTTTAGAAATGAAGGAATTGCAGAAAATACTCAGAGCAGTCCCTGACATCTGCACATGGGAAATTGGTTGCTTATCAATGCTTAGCTGTAGAAATGACAGAAGTAAAATAGATGGTGATTCATACTGAGGCAAGCTTTTAAGCTCATTTTTCTTTATTGCAATATCACAACGGTCATTCTGTTCAATTTCACCTCAGGAAACATTGTGATTTCTCTTCTTGGAGTGTCTACCAAAACGTTTTGCTGACTTAGAATTTAAATGGCCTGAAACAACAAGTTTTTCTGATCTGCCTGCCCCAGATTGTTATGGTTTGTCTGCAAAACAAGTCTCAGCAGCTCAGCATATTTTTTTCGGGTGAAGATACTTCCTTACAATTCCATTTAAAATGGTCCTTCATCTCAAAAAGGGCCTCAGTGAGTGAGACATCCTCAAGGGGACAGGGAGTAAGCGAGAGAGAGTCCTCATCTCAGTAGTATCTACATGAAGATAAGAGATAGGTTGGTCCATATAAGCCAGGAGATCTTCATACTCTTCTGAAATTAAAGAAAAAGGCCTGGCATACCTTTATCTGTTTTTAAATGAATCACCAGTCAGATGATTTAATGGAATTAGTGATGTATGTTTTATCTTCTGTAATAATGCAAATATTTGTATTGGACACCCACAGAACTGATGTCTGATCTTAAGATGTTCCAGCAATGGGCATCGGCTTCCTGTCTCTACATGACAAAAATCACAGCTTGCCATAAGTCATAATATATCACAAAACTATGGCATGACAAAGTGTGTGATGAATTATGTAGCTCACAATTGCTTGCTCTGACCTGTACCTTTCCCAAAAGTGAACTGCTGTAATGCTTGTCTGTGTATTTTAGCAAACAGACTCCGTAACAACAAGCTCCAAATCAATACCATGTTTCTGACAACAAAGCCTATGCAATGTCTCCTATCACCTCAGGCAGGGATTGATTTATAACAACTCATTTGATGTGACCCTTAATTTCAGACATCTGACAATCCCTTCATTATATGAAGTATATCAGGTCTGTATTAAATCAGCGAACACTTAAAATAGCGAATGCTGATTTATCGACCCTTTAAAAGCAAAACCTTGAAATCCTGAAGACAGGGAACAGTGATATTTTCCCAGGGAAAAAAATCGCTGTTCCACAAAACAAAACAAAAAAAAACTTCAAAACACTAAATAAAGTGGGGGGCTTTGCCACCTACACCTCCGGATGTGGGGGACTGAGCCCCTCCCACACCCCCTACGTAAATATACCAACTCTGAGATTGCACCACAGTGGAGAAAATGGGAAAGTCCTGAAAACAGCCCAGCGATTTTTTTTCCCTGGGAAAAAAAATCACTGTTCTGTGTCTTCGGGATTTCAAGCTTTCGCTTTTAAAGGGTCGAGAAATCAGCATTTGCTATTTTAAGCATTCGCTGATTTAATATAGACCCAGTATAGCATCAAAACTGTCCAAGGATCACAGCCTGAGATATGTGTTATTCCTATAATTACAGTGAATGTGATACCTCAGAATTTATTTGTGCTAAATGGCTGTTCTTCTCTCATGTTCCAACAGCACTGAGCCCTTGTTATTTCTCTTTCTCTCCAGTGGTGTTTTCTGTATCATTAGCTATATTGCTCTGCTTTTTTGAAGCCGCAAAAAACATAGTACATTTGGATGCCTTAATAACACTATTATGCCAGATACAGACACATCCCCTTGTACCCCTTCCTCACAACAGTGCTTTCTACATATAGTATGATTCCTTCCCATACTTCCCTTGAAAATCCTTGCACTCCCTACCGGACTTGGTGAACTAGTCCATTACTTTAAAGTCTGAGGTTAATACAGGATTAGAAATGACACAAGACACCAAGGCTCAAACTTAACAATTTATTAAACAAAAACTTACTAAATAAACAGTAAAACTAATACTAAATAAACAGAAAAACTAATAGATCATGTACTTACAAGCATATGTATAAACAAAATCATCTTTGCCACTGATAGGGAGACTTCAATCCTATCCAGTGCAGCTATCTGTTCAGTCAAGGCAAGGCCGACACTGGCAAAATGTCTCTAAGCTCAGTTCAGGCTGGTGCTGTGATCAAATCCGGATGATGATGATTTCCATTTTAGCCTTTGAGCTTTTTATAGTCTTGAACAAACAACAGGGTCAACAGGTTCAACTAATGACATATTGATCACAAGCTCATCATGAGCTGATGGAATATTTTAGAAAATTACAGATAATTTCCTAAGTTGTAAACAAGCCTCGTAATGTCTGGTCTTGTGCCCTACTTCCCTTTTTCAAAGAACAGTTAGCTCACAAACATGTGATATAGTTCCTCCTTGAAATCCCCACATTCTGATAAACATCTTTTAAGCTGATAAACAACTTATAGGTTAACAAAAGTTCAGTAATACCATTAATCAGTGGGCAAGGCCTGCTCTTAAGCATATTGTATTGTTACTATATTAACAGCATATAGTGAGGTAGTGGCATATCAAGATCTAGCAATAATCAATCCAGCAATAATTAAACATACATAGTGATATGTGGCTCGAGGCACAACAACAAATGGTAGAATGTGTGGATCCGTCACAGGCCACCCCTTGCATCGAGCAACGTACGCTGTGTATCCCTTATAAGAGTTAAAACTGACAACATCAGTTTGTACCTTCTCATCACTTTACAGTAAATGCAGCATGATATTAAGCAAAATAACATTGAAACTATTGTGGTCAAAAGCAAAGGATGCAATAACAAATTAAACCACACTGAAGCCTTAGATGGCCACATACAAATATCATACCAATGCGAAACATTTATATCCTGTATTTCATTTGCAATTTTTACAATGGTACCTTTGTCTTTAATCATTTTAATCACTGTTTGATGCGCATCATTTAGTGTTTTATTTAAAAGTTGCAACACTGTTTGTCCTTCCTGCTTAATCTGTTAAAAGTCCGGGTGGACTAGAGATGGCCATCTAAAAGTGTTTAATGGTTCTATGCTCGCATTAAATGTGACGTCCATCCACCTAGTCAATCTAATAAGTTCTCCAGTACAAAAATCAATAATTGCATTGATATTACTTTTACAGTATGCTCCACCAGTTGTGATTATCCCATCACTCCAGGCTAATTTACAGGAGGATATCACACAAACAGTGGTATCATTTAGCTGGTAGATGTCTGTACCATTTACTACATACCTGTGCCAGGTGCATTCCCCAGTTCCATTATGTAAGCATGGGTGAGGCTTCCTTTTCACCATCATGCATACCTACCCCTGGGGCCAGGTTTTACAACCTGCCACATCAATGGGTACATTATTATAATCAATCAAAGTAGATTCAATTTGAGGTACCCACCAATTATTTCCAAATTGCAAGGGCAATGTAACAAATGGACAAACCTGCTTTGTCCCTTTTTTACTAGCAAGATAGTCAAAAATCAGTATACAAGACTTATTTTCACATGCAAAATCTATTGGCTTTAACCAATGATATAGTTGCAGTTCCCCTTGCCAATGGGCTGCCTTTTTAGCCCCCCCAAGTTTGAGTGAATTGCAAATATTGCTGGTTGGCAGCCAACTGAGATAAGATACGAAAGGTCTGATTTACTTCTGCTGTGAGGTTATTTAAAATCTGTGCTGTATATGTATTTTTATGTTCAATCCACCTCCATAAGACAGTTTGAGTTAAAATACCGTCTACAGTTCTTTGTCCCAGCTCAGGATCATGGTCTGCTAGTAGCTTAAAGGCCATATTTAGGTCAGTGCCCAAACGGCTCAATTTGCTACGTAGGGTATCTATATCTACACTGTTTAGGAATCCAGTTCCTGTTCTGACTGCACCTAGTGCAATACCAAGAATACCTGTAACATCACGTTTACTCCTTTTATATTTGTAATGTCTGTATTTGATATGCAAAGAATTAACCGGCCATAATTGTACAATTTTACAATGTGTATACCTGGTAGTAATATCAACTGCTGACATGTTAACTATCATTTTAATATGTTGTATAACTCTAGCACTACTTACAGTTTTACATCCTCTTGTATACCTTACCACATGTCCCAAACCATCAAATACAGTTGAACTATTGTCCATGGCATATATTTCCAAATTCGGAGATAGGGTTTCCGTGGTGTCATTTTCCATTCAGCTAGGCAGGAGGAATCTAATGGAGACTTGGCTAGTGGAAATCCCGACTCATTTAGCCTTTGGTATAAACCTCCAAAAGGGTTGGAAACACATTTTTCAGAATGTCTATCACAGTTCAGTCTACATACAGTTGTAATGTTCTCCATCTGAGTGATGTTCCAAGTTAAGGCAGATTTAGGTGTCATTGCATGTAGATGATCTCCCAATTTCCAATAAAAGTCACAGACCGCCGTTAAATTTGCAACATCTTCCTCTTCGAATAGATTGATAGGATCAAGACAGTCATATGGTCCATCTAAGTGTTGTCATCGGAAAAGGTTGGCACCTTCCCAAACAGTGGCAATAATCTATGGAGAGGAAAGTACAACGGTTGTTTAGCAGAATCAAGTAATACTAAAACAGTATCACCAGGTCCATCACAAATCACAGTCCCATGTTCATTTGGCTGATTGGGTGTGATCACCATAACTTTCATTCCTAGCCATTTGCTTGGTTTAGTATCACAGTCTTGTAGTAAAATAACAGCATCTTGATGCATACAAATTTCTGCTAAAGGTTGTCCTTTTTGAATCATCCATGTCTTGTTATCTAAATTGATAGCCTTCACTATCACTTCTCGTTCTGGCTCCCATAATGTAAAAACCTCCCAACTTTCTCCTAATAGTCCTTTTTGCCCCCAGTGCCAATTTTCTGGGAGAAAGAGTTTCCAACCTGTCTCACCTAATACTATATTTTGTGCTGGCACCCTTTGTTCAGTCAATGCACATAGCCAGAACCGAGTTTGATCAGTATTTGTCAAAAGAGGGTATATGGCATTTGGGTTCAGCTTTTCTAATTTTAAAATACAACAGTTGGACCGAATGTCATTCATATGCATTTGCAAAGGGGTTTCTTGATGCTTTTGAGGCCTATTATTCAGCTGGCTCACAGCTAATTCTAATACCTTTGCCTAGCCTCTTAACGTTCCATCATTTGTATTCTTTAGGATTTGTTCTTTAAGGAACCCATTATACTTTTCAATCAAACCAACAGCTTGAGGATGATATGGGATATGCAGCACTCATCGAACTCCATTTTCCTTTGCCCATTCTTGAACCTCTGGTAAAATGGCTGCCTTGGTCACTTTGGATTTCACTGGGAATCCCATATGTCACACATAATTTATTCAATCCTTTTAACACTGCTTGCTGGTTTGCCTTTTTGCATGGGGACACCATTAGTAATCCTGAATAAGTGTCCACCATCATTAGGCAATATTGCTGATTTTGATCCAGTGGTAAAGGACCAATAAAGTCTATTTGCCAGATTTGTGCTGGATGACTGCCTCGGTGAATGTGTCCACATGCTTCTGCTTGCAGTTGCTTTTGTTTATTTCTTTGACAGATTTCGCACTGCTTTATAACATCTGTAGTTATTTCCTTATTCAACTGCATACCATGCCTTCATGCCCATTCTATTGTTGCATCTCTTCCCAAGTGCCCACTCCAATCATGGGCCCATCTTGCCATGCTAGCACTTTCGGCTTTCTCTTCAGCAACATGTACCGCGGCCATCTTATCTACCTGCTGGTTATACCTCCTTTCATTTGTTACAAGTGATGCATGGGCATCTACATATCCAACACTGATTTTGCATTGTTGAGCTTTTTCCCAAATCTGTTGCCAGTCTTCTGAACCTCCCCATAGAGGTCTGCCATGGATCTTCCAATTCTGTTGTTGCCAGGCAGGTAACCAGGTTGTCAGTCCCTTAAAAACTGCCCAGCTGTCAGTATAGATGTACACTTCATCTCCAGGTGATAAACTATCAATGACCAGGGCAACAGCTCGTAATTCTGCCTGATTATTTGAACCAGCAGTGCCTTCATCAAATAACACAGTTTCTGTTTGTGGGCAATAAGCCACCACAGTCCAAGTCCTACCATTTGATCCAATTTTAGCAGAACCATCAGTAAACCATGCATGTTTCTATTTTTCTGCATCTAAATTATCAAATGGTAATGCTTCAGTGATTGGGGATTTTGGAAGCTCATGTCGCTGTTGTTCTATCACATCAGCATCATCCAAAATTACCAGTCCAGCCAACTGTTGTTGTACTTGAGATACTCCAGGCACGATGTTGGCCCTTTCCTGTAAATACCACTTCCACTTCTGTACAGTCGAAGATTGTGCTATCAGAGTTTTCATCAAATTATTATCTCGTAACCACCCCTGGATTGGGTGGTCTATCTTAACTGTCACTGTTTGTTGTTTAGTTATTCCTTCCACATGAATCAATGCTGTGTACACTGCTAGAACATGCTGCTCAAGGGGGCTATATCTCACATGTGCTCCAGTCAGGGATTTGGACCAAAATCCCAAGGGTCTCTTTTTCCCAGTGTCATCCTTCTGCCACAGCCCCCAAGACATAACATTATTGGCAACTGTTACTTCAAGGATAAAAGGTTGCTGTGGATCAACTGGGCCCAGCCCCACACTCTGCTGTAGGGCCTTTTTTGCTTCTTTGAAAGCTGTTTGTTGCTTGGAACCCCACTGAAAGTCACATTTTTGTCCTCGTTACATAGTGAATGGGTCGCAAAATTAGTCCGAGGTGAGGTACAAATGCTCTCCAAAAGCCCATTGCTCACAAGAAGACCTGTGCCTGCTGTTTCATTTTTGGGACTGCAATTTTCTGAATACTCTCTAGTGCTATTGCAGGAATTTCCCTTTTTGCTCCATTCCAAATCATACCAAGGAATTTTACTGATGTCCCTTGTTGTGTTTTATTCTCATTTATAGCCCACCTTCTGTTCTGAAGGTGCTGAATTACAGTTTTTAGTGCGATATCTACATCAGATTTTTCTCCAGTAATCATTATGTCATCAATGTAATGGAAAATAGTCACTTTGTCCAGCTGTAACTTGGCTAGGTCTCTAACCACTAGTTCATGACACAGGGTAGGGCTGTGCAGATATCCCTGTGGTAACACTTGGAAGGTATACTGCCTCCCCTCCCAGGTAAAAGCAAATTGGGCTCTGCTTTCTTCTACTATCGGAATGGAGAATAAGGCATTTGCTGAGTCCAAAACTGCATGATATGGTCCAGCAGATGAAGACAATCTTTCCACGATCGTAACAATGTCTGGAACAGCTGCCGCTAAGGGTGGCGCCACCTTGTTCAGACTTTGATAATCTACAGTCGTCCACCATGATCCATCAGGTTTCTTTACTGGCCATACCGGACTGCTGAATGGACTCACTGTTGGCTCAAGTATGCCAACCCGAAGCAGTTCTTGGATAATCTCAGTGATCTCAGCGTGCCCACCTGGGATACAATATTGTTTGATGTTCACTATTGTTTTAGGTGTGGGAATATAAAGTGGTTCCCACTTAGCATTGCCTCGAACTACAGCCTTAACTGCGTTGACTGAACAATGCCACACTCCAAACCTAAATGGCCCTACAGTGGTTTCCAAAGTTCTACCCTTTAACACATCTATTTCTAAAATGTGCTCAGGTACTGGAGCTATTACTGCTTCAATGAAAATAGGAATACCATCCCCAAAAGCTATCTTAACCTTGGTTTTGGTACCTAGTGTTTTTGCCCCCCCATAACCATCAATCTCTACATATTGTCCACGAAATTTATGGGGGTTGCCTGCAAAAATGGTTACTTCTGATCCTGTGTCTACCAGAGCCATCACATGTTGTGGCCCTCCCCTCCAAAAAATTGTAATGGGTATGTAAGGGCGTCGGTCCCCAGGTGTAATTGCTCTTACTGTACCCCTAGCTACTGGGGACTCACCTACTAGTCAATTTGTCTCTGTTTTTTCAACCGGGGTTCTCCATTCCTTTTCTCCCCAATCTCTCTCATCATTAAATTCCCCCTTTTGCCACTGTGCTAGCTCCTCATCAGTGGGGATGTCAGGATATAATTGATTCCACCATACCTTCCCTTCAGTGGTAATTCTGGTTGGACTTTTTGTAGGGGTTTGCTTTTTACCCGCAGAGCTTGAGCCTTTCTCCTTTTGTTTTTGCTTCCACTTTTTATATAATTCCTCAGTAGCTATCCCATCTATTTCCACAACTTCTAACCCCCACCTTAATAGATCCAGAAACCTTTGCTTTCTTGTAACTTTTTCACCAGATTTATCTTTTGATTTCTCTGAATTTTCCTTTCTAGCTCTTCTCTGTTCTTTTTCTTCCACAAGTTCTGCCATTTGATTTAGAGTGGCTATTACATCCCATATCTGCTGACCTACATAGCCTTCCAGGGCAGCCATCAGCTGCCCTTTCCACCACTGTGGTGCATTTTTGATCAATTTACTCCTCATATTGCTGGTCATAATTTGTGCATCTGGTCCTTTCGGAAGCACTAATGCCCCATTCCTTAATTCCAATGAATAAATGGTAGCCAGCATAGCCATTTCTCTTAACTGTTGTATTACCTCTGCTATTGTTTTCCAAGGCTTATGTTCATCAGCTACTGCTGTAGCATCAGGCCAAGTAGCTCAGAAAGCCAAGGCTAACCACACCACCAGTGTATTCACCTGGGGATTATCATGGTTCACATTGTTTACTATTTGCTTTAAATGTGGGTGGAACACCAAACATGCACATTGGTGCATCTCTTCAGCATTTAGAGACACTGCTTCTCCCCCGTGTCCCAAACCCAAAGAAACCATGCTAAAACAGTTTCCCCTGGCTTTTGCTTATAGATTTGTATTATATTCAATAATTCAGCTTGAGTATAACTCCGCACCTCAACCCATTGTTGTGGCGCTGCCCCCCCCAGTATACTGTCCCTTTTTCTCAATAACTGGGCATGTCTCCAATGATGGGGAATTTACTATCTCAAAATCACTATCACCCTCATCAGTTGAGGGGAGATCACCTTCCCACTTCTCGGGATCAAACTCTGCCTTACACAGCAAAGCACAAACCCGAGGCCTTGAGGGCAGATGGCGTAATTTTCTCCCATTTCATTGTCTACGCTGTTGAATTATTCGAGTAGCTAGAGTCACTGAATTAGATTTCCAGTGTTCAGCTTCCTCTCCTACTTTAACAAGTGCCATATTTGCCTTCTCCAAGGCATCTCTATCCAATCTGTGTGTATGCGTGTGTTCTTTACATTGCTCTTCTAACTCTAGGATTTTTTCTTTTAGTTTCTCTACATCTCTATCTAATTCCTGAATTGCCTCAAAGAACAGCCATCCAGCTGCTCCCACTACTTCCTTCACCTTTTTCCCCTTATCATCCAATTTTAGCTCCGATAAAGCTCTAGCTAGACTATCAGGGTCTGCCTTAGGTCTTTCTTGCAAAGGTTTTGGGGAAGGAGGGGGTGAAACTTGACTTAATACCTTAGCAAGAGGATCCCACTTCCCAAATAATGCTGGCAACATAGTATCAACGCCCAACTTATTTGGGGTGCCTGACAAAGCATCCTTCTTACCTATGCCTATATGTTTTAAAGGAAAAAACATTGGTTGTTGTTGTGACATTTCCACTGCAAACCTCAGACCCTGCTCGCTGCGCCAAATGAACTAGTCCGTTACTTTAAAGTCTGAGGTTAATACAGGATTAGAAATGACACGACACCAAGGCTCAAACTTAACAATTTATTAAACAAAAACTTACTAAATAAACAGTAAAACTAATACTAAATAAACAGAAAAACTAATAGATCATGTACTTACAAGCATATGCATAAACAAAATCATCTTTGCCACTGATAGGGAGACTTCAATCCTATCCAGTGCAGCTATCTGTTCAGTCAAGGCAAGGCCGACACTGGCAAAATGTCTCTAAGCTCAGTTCAGGCTGGTGCTGTGATCAAATCCGGATGATGATGATTTCCATTTTAGCCTTTGAGCTTTTATAGTCTTGAACAAACAACAGGGTCAACAGGTTCAACTAATGACATATTGATCACAAGCTCATCATGAGCTGATGGAATATTTTGGAAAATTACAGATCATTTCCTAAGTTGTAAACAAGTCTCGTAATGTCTGGTCTTGTGCCTTACTTCCCTTTTTCAAAGAACAGTTAGCTCACAAACTTGTGATATAGTTTCTCCTTGAAATCCCCACATTCTGATAAACATCTTTTAAGCTGATAAACAACTTATAGGTTAACAAAAGTTCAGTAATACCAGTAATCAGTGAGCAAGGCCTGCTCTTAAGCATATTGTATTGTTACAATATTAGCAGCATATAGTGAGGTAGTGGCATATCAAGATCTAGCAATAATCAATCCAGCAATAATTAAACATACACAGTGATATGTGGCTCGAGACATAACAAAAACTGGTAGACTGTGTGGATCCGTCACACTTGGTCATAGACTTTGCGTGCAGTTGCTCCCACACTATGCATTGGTCCTTTCTAATAGTCTAATCAATTTTACATTCCCCTTCAAAAATATATACTGGAAACTAGGACTATTTAAAATCCTTGATTTCATATGTACAGGTATCTACTGTGTCCTGTGTGTTCCCAGAAAGGTGAAGCACCTTGTTTACTACTGCAGCATTTTAATTCTGCCATGTCCTGTGTGCTCCCTGAAAGGTGAAACACCTTGTTTACTACTGCAAGATTCTAATCCCACCGTGTCCTGTGGGTTCCCAGAGAGGTGAAACACCATGTTAAATACTCTCACATTATAATTCTACTGTGTTCTGTGGGTTTCCAGAAAGACGAAACACCTTATTTACCACTGTGACATTTTAAATCTACCATGTCCTGTGTGTTCCCAGAAAGGTGAAACACCTTGTTAACTACTGCCACATTCTAATTCTAATTTTATTTTTACCTCCTGTTTTGCAACTTGTAGTCTGTTTGTGTGCCTATACTACTTGTTTTGTTGCTGGATAGAATCAGGCAAAGTCTGACTAGTAGCAACCAGCTTTTCGCAGATGGGATGCAGGCATTGCTTCTTAAGCCATTTTGATATGGAATATGCCAATCAGCCCTTCACACACTGCATGATGCAGAGGATATCCAGAATATGACCATATCTGAGGTATATCATGAACATGGAACACACCAATCAGCCCTTCACACGTTGCATGATGAAGAAGATATTAAGAATATGAATGCATGTGAGATATATCTTGAACATGGAACATGCCAATCAACCCTTCTTACACTGCATGCCACAGACAGTATTAAAAATATCACAATAGCATCCACTGGACTGACCAATAGCTGAAAGATGACAGGAATAAAAGTATATCCAAACCAGGTTTATTGACAATTCAATGTTAGTGCTTTCGTAGTGACAACCCACCACCTTTTCAGACAATAAAATCCTTCACAACATAAAATACCCATTTCAGTTAAATATTCAAATCCCATAAGTTATAAAACAATCATCTTAAAGGAACAACCTCACTATTTCATAAAACCAGCATCATATAACACCTGAAATAAAATATTAAAACCTTATCAATGTACACCTACATTATCTAAAACACACATTTGTTTAAAAAGCATGTGATTTTTCAGTACAGGTTTGAGGGGGACTCTGTCATTGAATCCTTCACATGCTACATTATACAGAGGGTTTTTAGAATATGAATGCATCTGAGATATGTCAAAGATGGAACATGGCAATCATTCCACCACATGCATGATGCTGTGGGTATTCAGAATATGAATGCACCTGAGATATGTCATGAACATGGAACATGCCAATCAGCATTTCACATGCTGTGTAATGCTAACAGAATTCAGAATATGAATGCATGTGAGATATGTCATGAGACTGGAACATGCAAAACAACCCAAAAACCAGTAAACAAGTACTTCAAAATGCAGGAACTGCAGAGCAAGGTACCACACAAACTTGTTCTCCTTCAGGAACACCAAAGTTTTATTTTACAACAAAAAATAAGCGTTTTTGTCTCAAATTAACTTTAAATAGGCTTCATCAGAAACAGTGTATTGTCAGCACAACTACATTTAAAATACAAATGAATAGTGTCTTCATTTCCTCCTGCTGAGCAGAAAACCAAAATTTTAAGGTGGCAGCACATAAAAAAACAGTCATAATATATGTCAGTATTTAAATAGTTACATAAAGGGACCCTAATGATTTCATATAACAAACTCTTTCTCATACTGCATGATAATATTATCCAATTGCTAAACAGATTTTAATAGCAATAAATAAATAAATAAATAACAGTCCTATATGACATAAAAAGCCCTACCATGGCATAAAATGGATTTCTAAGATGAATCCATAGAATACATACCTGTATATAAAACCTTACTATATAACTGTATAAATATGTAATAGATAACAGTATATATATATTTAAAATGAATATTATAATATGAATTATATAAAATATATATATAAAAAATATATAAAAAATATATATATATAAAAGCAATAATAAAAAAGATTAATCTAATAGTGTCTATCAAGTGCCTTTATTTTTAATAAACTACTAATAGACACATTATCATTCAGACCTGGCCAATGCACTGAATTCAGATGAAGCTGCCAGGAAAGTTCCAGTTTTTCTAATAAGTATGGCCAGGCCCCCCCCACCCGTTCCATTAATTTTACAGTATCCAACACAATAAATTTGAAGCTATCCTCAGGATGTGCCGAAATGTGTTTAGCTAAGGCATTGAATTCATATTTGTCTCAAATGTTCTTTAGATGTTCCCCAATTCTACTCTTCAGGTTACACTCTATTTTGCCCACATAAAAACAGGGGCAATTAGAGCAGACGGCGCAATATACCACTCTTTCAGATGTATAACAGAATTTCTGTTTGAATTTAATATTCACCCCATTAATTTCTATATTATTAGTTTCTAGGATGTTCTTACAACATTTACACATCCCACATTTATACATGTGGCCCTTATACTGTTTATTGTTCCTAACTTCAAATAAATTCTTCAAAGAGTGTCCCTTCCTATAAACACAGATGGGTGCATGCCCTAAAATTTCTGGGAAATGAGACTGGAACATGTCAATCAGCCCTTCACACTCTGCATGATGCAGACGGAATTCAGAAGAGGAATGCATATGAGATATCTCATGGGAATGGATAGCTTGTCACTCTATAAGCTTAAGAGTTTTAAAACATGGCATGATAATTATATGTAAAATCCTTCAGTTTGCTTCATAACCCAGCCACCTGTTAAGTAGTTTCATATGTTTCCTGGAAGCAGCTGTAGCTTCTTAGACTTTACATATGGCACAGCACTGATTAAAGTTGAATTGTCATGTCAGAAAATATGTCAAAGTATTACAGGAGCTGAGGAATATGTTATTGTGTCACAGTAGCTGGAAGTATGTCTCTGTACTATGGGATATTGGAACGACTCAGTGTTACAGGAGTTGGGAATTTGTCTCATTACAGGAGATGGGAACATGTCTCGTTGTTACAGAAGAGGGGAAAATGTCTCAGTGTTACAGATGCTGGGAATATGCCTCAGTGTTACAGAAGATGGAAAAATGTCTCACTTTTTAATTTCTCCATTTTGATTTTCTAATACCATTATGGGAATGGGGATAAAGTATGATTAAAGTTCATGATATTAGTATTGTTTCAGTCTTTGATTTTTTTGACAAAAGTGCTCTTTGCAGTACCTGCAATATGCCCAGTAATGACTCCTGTCTCTTTATCCATGAAACAAGCACTCAGTTGTTTATTTTAATTATTTTATTGTTGTTGTGCTTCTACAGGTTTGAATTTTTTCATGTTGTGTATATATGAAAATGTGTTTTAATATGATTTTAAGCACTGAAGAACAGTTTTATTTTGAAAGATTTGCAATCAAACTTATTTTTCCATCATTTTGTGAGTTCCTTTCATTTTTTATTCTTGGACTGCTTTGAATGGAAAGCTATACTTGATGTTTACCAGTTTGTTTTTTTGTTAAATACTTCACTTCACAGGTAATCCATAACTTCAGTTTCTATTTCTTTAAATTCTCCATTACTAGTCCTCTTTTCTGCTTTCCCCCTTTGTTTATTTATTGTTTGTATTGTAAAATTTTCTGTATCTGGATGCCTTTGCCAGTATTTCTCTTCAAATAAGTTGGGTGCTGCTTTTTTCTTGCACTGAATAGTTTTGTTTTCTCCTTTGCATAAATATTGCACCATATTAAATCTTTTTTTCTTTCCCATGTCCATATTTCTTCTTCAGATGTCTCCTGCTCCACCTGTTTCTCTTTATTTTGGGGGCTCGTTCCATCATGCTATGGCATAAACTGTGTTAGACTTTCTACACTAAATCCTTCACTTTGCAGGTATTCCATAACTTTAGCTTATATTTTTTAACTTCTATTTTACTACTCTGTTCTACATTCCAAGGTTTCTTGGTGTATATGTTTTTCATGAATCTGTTGTATTAATGAACACAAAATTGCATTTGAAGGTTTTGACAGCTTTTCTTGTGCAAGTATTTTTCTTTTCTCTAATTTCTCTCAATCTTTTTGTATATCTTCTGTCTGTAAATTCTGGGCTTCTTGTTTAATACTAACAATACATAATTTATTTCTTAGCAATAGTCCACTCTATTCTATCATCTTTATGGCTGTTTTTAGCTGTCACTTTTTGTGATATTTGTGGACTACTACTTTCTTCTACAACAGAGGGTGGGGGCATCCCCCTTAGCCTAGGCTAACCCTACTGTAGGAATGTGTTAGTGATTTGAGGATTCTACACTGTATTTTTCCAGTTCTGGCACCAGTGCGCCTATCAGGATTGGGCACTTTTTAATTCTGGGACTTGTGTACCCAGCTATCTTTTTTGTTTTTTAACCTACTTCTATCCATGATATATGCTATATAAAAACAGTCTATATATCAGGGTCAACTTGGTAAAATTTTGTAAAAACATGGGCCACTTCATGAAGGTACTCACCAAGACTTGAGGATGAATTCAATTCTAGCAGTGCTACTCACCTTGATTTGCTGATTTTATCATCTCTCCATTTGTTACAGGAGATGGGAACATGCCTCAGTGTTACAGGAGATGGGAACAGGTCTAATTGTTGTAGAAGATGGAAACATGTCTGTTATAGGATCTGGGAATATGTCTCAGTGTTACACAAGCTGCAAATATGTCTCAATATTACAGAGGATGAAAATATATCTTAGTGTTAGAGGAGATGGAATATGACTCTGTTATAAGAGCTGGGAATATGTCTCAATGTGTTACAGAGGCTGGGAATATGTCTCATTGTTTTACAAAGGCTAAGAATATCCCTCAGTGTTACAGAGGCTGGGAATATGCCTCAGTGTTACAGAGGCCAGGAAAATGCCTCAGTGTTACAGAGGCTGGGAATATACCCCAGTGTTACAGAGGCAGGGAATATGCCTTAGTGTTACAGAGGCCGGGAATATGCCTCAGTGTTACACAAGCTGGGAATTTTTCTCAATGTTAATGAGGCTGATAATTTATCACAGTTTTACATAAGCTTGGAATTTGTCTCAGTGTTACAGAGGCTGGGAATATGTCTCATTGTTTTACAAAGGCTGAGAATATGCCTCAGTGTTACAGAGGCCAGGAATATGCCTCAGTGTTACAGAGGCCGGTAATATGCCTCACTGTTACAGAGGCGGGGAATATGCCTCCGTGTTACAGAGGCGGGGAATATGCCTCAGTGTTACAGAGGCCGGGAATATGCCTCAGTGTTACAGAGGCCGGGAATATGCCTCAGTGTTACAGAGGCCGGGAATATGCCTCAGTGTTACAGAGGCCGAGAATATGCCTCAGTGTTACAGAGGCCGGGAATATGCCTCAGTGTTACAGAGGCCAGGAATATGCCTCAGTGTTACAGAGGCCGGGAATATGCCTCAGTGTTAAAGAGGCCTGGAATATGCCTCAGTGTTACAGAGGCCGGGAATATGCCTCAGTGTTACAGAGGCCGGGAATATGCCTCAATGTTACAGAGGCCGGGAATATGCCTCAGTGTTACAGAGGCCAGGAATATGCCTCAGTGTTACAGAGGCCGGGAATATGCCTCAGTGTTACAGAGGCTGGGAATATGCCTCAGTGTTACACAAGCTGGGACTTTTTCTCAGTGTTAATGAGGCTGATAATTTATCACAGTTTTATATAAGCTTGGAATTTGTCTCAGTGTTACAGAGGCTGGGAATATGTCTCATTGTTTTACAAAGGCTGAGAATATGCCTCAGGGTTACAGAGGCCAGGAATATGCCTTAGTGTTACAGAGGCCAGTAATATGCCTCACTGTTAAAGAGGCGGGGAATATGCCTCCGTGTTACAGAGGCGGGGAATATGCCTCAGTGTTACAGAGGCTGGGAATATGCCTCAGTGTTACAGAGGCCGGGAATATGCCTTGGTGTTACAGAGGCCGGGAATATGCCTCAGTGTTACAGAGGCCGGGAATATGCCTCAGTGTTACAGAGGCCAGGAATATGCCTCAGTGTTAAAGATGCCGGGAATATGCCTCAGTGTTACAGAGGCCGGGAATATGCCTCAGTGTTACAGAGGCCGAGAATATGCCTCAGTGTTACAGAGGCCGGGAATATGCCTCAGTGTTACAGAGGCCAGGAGTATGCCTCAGTGTTATAGAGGCCGGGAATATGCCTCAGTGTTAAAGAGGCCTGGAATATGCATCAGTGTTACAGAGGTTGGGAATATGCCTCAGTGTTACAGAGGTTGGGAATATGCCTCAGTGTTACACAAGCTGGGACTTTTTCTCAGTGTTAATGAGGCTGATAATTTATCACAGTTTTACATAAGCTGGAAATTTGTCTCAGTGTTACAGAGGCTGGGAATATGTACAGTGGATATAAAAAGTGTACACACCCCTGTTAAAATGCCAGGTTTTTGTGATATAAAAAAAATCAGACCACAATAAATCATTTCAAAACTTTTCCCACCTTTAATATGACCTATAACCTGTACGATTCAATTGAAAAACAAAAAATCTGTTACGGGAAAAAATATAAAAAATAAAAAATGTACAATAAGCTGGTTGCATACATGTACACACTCTTAAATGAATACTTTGTTGAACCACCTTTTGATTTAATTACAACATTCAGTCTTCTTGGGTAGGAGTCTATCAGCATGGCACATCTTGACATGGCAATATTTGCCCACTCTTCCTTGCAAAAGCACTCCAAATCTGTCAGATTGCAAGTGCATTTCTTGTGCACAGCCCTCTTCAGGTCATCCCACAGATTTTCTATTGGATTTAGGTCTGGGCTCTTGCTGGACCAGTCTAAAACTTTAATTTTCTTCTGGTGAAGCCATTCTTTTGTTGATTTTGATGTATGCTTAGGGTCACTGTCGTGCTGAAAGGTGAAATTCCTCTTCATCTTCAGCTTTCTAGCAGATGCCTGAAGGTTTTGGGCCAAAAGTGACTGGTATTTGGAACTGTTCATAATTCCCTCCACCTTGACTAAAGCCCCAGTTCCAGCTGAAGAAAAGCAACCCCAAAGCATGATACTGCCACCACCATGCTTCACCGTGGGGGTGGTGTTCTTTTGGTGAGGTGAAGTGTTGTTTTTGCACCAAATGTACCTTTTGGAATTTTAGCCAGAAAGTTCAACCTTGGTCTCATCAGACCATAACACATTTTCCCACATGCTTTTGGGAAACTTGATGTATTGATTTTGCAAATTTTAGCTGGGCCTGGATGTTTTTCTGTGTAAGAAAAGGCTTCCGTCTTGCAACCCTACCCCATACTCCAGACATATGTATAATACAGGAGATTGTTGTTACATGTAGTACGCAACCAGTACTTGCCAGCAATTCCTGCAGCTCCTTCAGTGTTGCTGTAGGTCTCCTGGCAGCCTCCCTGATCAATTTTAACTTGCCTTTTCATCAAATTTGGAGGGACTTCCAGTTCTTTGCAACGTCAACATTTTTTGTACCCTTCTCCTGACTGATACCTTTCAACAATGAGACCCCCTTGATGCTTTGTAAGCTCTCTGCGAACCATGGCTTTTGCTGTAGCAGGCAACTGAGTAAATGTCAGGAAAATCCTACTAGGACAGCTGAACTTTATTTGGGGTTAATCAGATTCTCTTTAATTGATGGCAGGTGAAAAAGAATGAATGCTGTAATTAAATCAAAAGGTGCTTCAACAAAGTATTAGTTTAAGGGTGTGCACACTTACGCATCCAGCTTATTGTACGTTTTTTTATTTTTTTATATTTTTCCCCTAATGGATTTCTTTGTTTTTCAATTGACTTGTACAGGTTATAGGTCACATCAAAGGTGGGAAAAGCTTTGAAATTATTTACTGTGGTCTCATTTTTTTATATCACAAAAACATGGCATTTTATCAGAGGTGTGTACACTTTTTATATCTACTGTATCAATGTTACAGAGGCTAGGAATATATTTCAGTGTTATATATAGGCTGAGAATATGTCTCATTATTAGAGAGACTGGGAATATGTCTCATTGATATAGAGGCTGGAAATGTTTCAGTGTTAGAAAAGCTGGAAATATGCCTGTATGTTAGGAAAGCTGAGAACATGTCTCTGTACTACAGAAGCTGGGAATATATCTCCATGTTAGATGAACTGGGAATATATCTCCATGTTAGATGAACTGGGAAAATATCTCAGTGTTATAGAAGATAGAGAATATGTGCCAATGTGTTACAGATTCTGGAAACAATGTGTCAGTCTTACAAGAGCTGGGAACGTGTCGCATGTTACAGGAGCTGTGAGTATATTGTGCTGGTCTATGACCTGGGCATATGTCCAAGTGTTACAGAAGCTGAGAATATGTCTGAGTCTTGTTGCCAGTTTTGTAGTGTAGAAGGATAAAGCCTTAATCATTCCCTTGATGACCTCAGGTATTTGGAGCTGGCACAAGAGGATAGATGTGCCCATCCTGGGTGAAGACATATCCTTGGGCACACGTCATGGCAGATTTCAAGCAGAAGATGGAGATATCGGGGTCCATTGTCTAGGAGAATCAGGGGCATTGGCCGAGTCATTATGGAGGCTGGATGATACTCCTGTGTGCCCAACTGCAGTTCTATCATAGGACATTATGGATGCAAGAAGAGTGAGGAAAGTTAGTATATAAACAAAACACTCTGCCAGCAGCAGTAAAACATTGCACCAGCATCCTCATCCTCCGCACAGGCCTGAATGTAACCGGCTAGGTATGAGCCGGGCTTAGCCTGGAGGAGGCTAAGTGTGGTTTTATAGACCCAGTGAATGAGGAGGAGACCTAGCAGGCAAGCCAATAATCATTTGCAGAAGCCAAATAAATATAAAATATGTCTGAATGTCACAATATCAGTGAATGTGTGTCAGAGTTACAGATACTGGAAACATGTCTCAGAAATAATGGTAAGAACCTGTCTTTCCAGCAGGATGCAGAAAGCTGCATTATATTTCTTTCTTTCTGAATATAGGGCTTCAGTAGCAACATTTTCAGTGCTCGGTACTGAGAGTACTTTAAATATCTTTAGGGACCAGAAGGATAACTATATCTACTTATCGGTGAAGCACAGATATGAACTATGTCTGACGTGTAATTGCTTGTGGCAATGATACGGTAGGACAGCTCACATCCTGGGTACAAAGAAAGAAATGAAAGCAATGCATACACATACAAAGAACTCTGGAGAAGAGTGCACAAATGGAGGGGTAGACATGAACAGTAACAAAGATGGGACAGGACCTACAGTAGTAGTAGTAATTTCCAGATGAAAGCCAGAACACACACTTGTGGACATAGTAAGTTTCACAGCATGAGGTAACGTATAAAAAATACAGTGTCACTGCTCTGTGCTGGTAGCTGGTGAGACCACGTCTGAAGTGCACTGTGTGATTCCAGTGACCCCTTCACAGTAAGGACCTAGGCAGCATGAAAGATGCTTTGAGAAGGACAATTATTCAACATGGAAATAAACTTCATCATTCTCATTGGTTGCATTCCCTCCCCATTTCTTGTTCATGTGTGAGCACCATCAACTTAATGTGAACTAATGCAATGTGCTAGAATGACGTCATGCCCAGCATCAGCTTTCTCAATCAGTTTTATCATATTGACTACATTCTGTCCCAAGAAAGGACTCACATTTTGAACCAGATGCAAGGTCATGATACACTTCGAAGCTGATTTTCATTTCTTTTGATGTATAAGGATAACATTCCCTCTGAAACGTCCTCAGAAGGAAGACATCAGACAGTGCAGTCGCCTTTGATCTTGTTAGCTGACTCAGAACTCCAGCGACCACCTATCGGGAGGATGCCTCATGTTTTCTGAAGAATCCTTGAATTTCATAATCTAGTAACATATATTAATGAATGCACATGGCTTGAATAAAAGCCTGATAAATCCCAAACACATAGGGATGCTAAAATTATAAAAGTCAACAGTTGATCTTTGAAAAATTAATGATATGGAAATGATGGCTGAAGAAGAAAGGAACTGCTTTTATTTAAATGGATTAAAAGCTTGGGGGCTTGAGAGGAATTAACAAGCAATCATCAACAACAGCAGTTGGGAGCGGTGTTTGTGCAAGGAAATGTGTACAAACCAGCTGACAAAGCAGCCCCTTTTGTGCCTTTTAGACCTGAACAAACTGACACTAATCACAAAAGAAAGGAACGATTAACTGCCACAGCTCCCCTATTAACTTAGTTTGCATGAATTGGGCGCACTATTATTTTGGATAACAGTGTTAGTCCCTGTATATTTGCTAAGAAAAGAGGTTAATTTTGGGCTGGGAGTTTGTGTCTCTGAGGAAAGAGGTTTTGGCAGCAAATAACGTAGATGGACTATTGGTTAGTAAATAAAGGTTTTTCACAAAAACTGAGGTAAGCTACACAAAGCTACTGCTGGCATTATTGTATAAAAGTTCCTGCTACTCTCTATTTTAATCTCTGTGATATTAGTGTGATAATCCCAATATCTCCATATGAAAACCCAACACGCCAGAATTATCCATTTAAAACTATCATTGCTATTAACTTTTATATACAATCAAAACATGAAGAAATACAAGTTCCATTAAATGCAAAATGTTTTCGTGATATGAGATCTTTATGGGAAAAAATACATTAAACAATGAGATCCAAAGAGTACAAATGCTGGAAAGCAACAGGATAAATATGTAATGTAACATTTTATGAATATGTAGTGAGTACAGCGAGTGCAATTTACACGAGATATGATGGAGCTGCTAGACAATCAGGGAAAACTGCAAACTCCTTCTGCTGTTGCTTTTTTGGCCCTGTTCATCTTTCAAAAGGTAATCAGTAACCCAGGTATCAGACTCACACAGTTATTTAACTTGATGAAAGAGTTTTACATTCAGTCTGTTATCTACCCCCATCATGACACTAAATCCACTGACAAACAACTGCATCCCTTCCATTATGAGCATGGTATTCCCAGTACACAGTCTGTAATACCTATCTGTGGACTGAGTAACAGTGATCCAGGACAAGCAAACAGAAATGAAAACACATAACTCTTACAGCAATTAAGTCTAATTACTTTGATGAACACTTTGATAAGAGACTGCAGGTCAAGATCCCAGCATTTATCTCTGACAGAGTCATTCAGCTTGTGGCAGTAATGAGTAAATATCCACTACTAAGTACTGCAACTGCAGAAGGTATGACTGAGGGTTGGGCAAGACAGCAAAACTAATCTCTGCCCTTCTGAACTCAACAGCTTTCAGCTTCTATGGCCTTCCAACACACCATACCCATCAAGTTAGCAAAACAACATTGTAATTTGTACATGACCTCCTACTAATTTACTTCAGGACAATCCAGTTGCCACACACGAAATCAATATTTAAGGTCTGGCAGGGATGAGATATAGAAATAATGCACTGAAATATGTACAATACCTTTCTTCCTCTGTTTTGCTCTGTAATATATTGTCAGTCCTGTTACTGACATCTCTAGCTTACTTAACTGCATCCTCTCCATTAGTCATTGCATTATTCTGTTATTTGTTAACTTGTCTTTCCCTCTTTCTATCACACAAATATTGTATATTTTCCATCAGTGCTCCCATCTGGTGTAATCCCCTCACCTTTCCTCTCATGCAGCCCTTATTCCTTTTCCCTCACTATGCTACTTCTTTCCTATCTTTATTCTGCCAGTGCCAGCTGTTCTCACTGTTATTTACATCAATTTCAGATGTGAATAACACTCTGCATGTTCACAATGCAGCCGCACCATGACTTTCCTTATCATAGATGGACAATTCTCTAAATAACTGGCATCACAAAAGTCTGTGGCACTTCACTTGAATGGATTTTTGCAGCCATTCTGCAAAATCTTTACACCTGTCCCATTCTAGTAAACATTAAACCATTACTTTGGTATTTGTTCTACAATAAAATTACTTTCTTTAGTTATGGTTTTCCATCATAAAAATCTGAGTTGCATACAGCTTATCTTCTCCCTTCAGAATGTATATTACATAGGTCTGTGAAAAAAATGCACATTTTTAAGTCTTTACTGTTCTGTATATGTAATACTTCCATTACAGTCTGTACCTCTAGGAGATTCCTTTTGTCCAGAATATTTTTGAGACATTTAGATCTTTAACTGTACCACCTACTTAACAGTATGTAATAAAAATAAATAATAAAAAGCCCTTGTTATAGTTCAAGGAGATCTGCTGATCTGAACCTTTAGATTTGCAGAGACAGTTTACATATTTATTTACTGCTTTATGGTCAAATGAAATTGAAGACATTGCTTCCTTTTACCATCACCCTTTCATTCACAAATTTCTTTTCCAAAGGTAAACAGGGATGAACTGAAAAATAAGTATTGCTTTCATATGTGTATAAGGCTATATATAGTGCAATAAGGAATTCCATATTGTATTCCTGAGCAGTTTGAGAGAAAATTACTAACATTCCCACTAATAAAGCATAGGTTGTATCTGTAATACAAGTCCCAGGAATTGCCACTAGTTCACAATAATGCAATATTCCCCAAAAAGTGGAAACATTTTTGCCCACTACAAAACGTTCATAAAACTGCAAAGCATATTTCTGAGTAAAAAAGAATCACATACTGAATAAAAGGCTCCAAAAAATGCATACTCCAAAACTCCTCTGGATTACCACTTATATTCAGAAAACACTAAGGACCCTCCATGTCACTGAGTGACCCTTGAGCTTGGGGGGAGAGGGGACATTGTTTGTCCTTCCTGGTCTTTTCCTGTGTCTGGCCCTCTCATAGTCATCAGTCATTTTGTTCTCTGCCAGAATTAGTAAATTATGAAGTTGGTAAAGATGATGCCTTGTCTTTCTTGCCTTTCTTTCTTCTTGCTCTCTTTGTACCAAGCGCAGTAATAAGCTGAGATAGTTTGCCTCATGTAAGTGTACTTTGTTCTTAAATTTAAGTTACACTGTTGAATTTAGAAATAAACACTTGAACATGTCCAATAGTGACTCTAACCTCAGTATGACTGAAATAGTTCTGTACCCTTTTGAGCTCTATACCTAATATTGTCTGGAGGTTTATTCTCTTAAAAAGGTCAAGTCTGGCAAACCAATTTGAGAAGACTCACCAGATATACAATGATCCATAATGCCCCTACGATGTTTCATGTAAGGAATTTGAGAACCTCAGAACAAAGCATCCATCCCTGAGGCTAGATAAGGGGGTGGTATTCATTGGTGAGATCTTGGTAGCACGGTGACCCACATAAAGTCAGCCTGAGCCCAAACAAGCTCCCAGCAGCTGCCTTGTGGGCTCACCACAACTATGAGCAGAGCTACTGAATCTGTATCTGAGACCCTATCAAACATCTTACTTATGATCTCAAAGAAAGACAAATAGCTGTCTGGTGCATAGACACAAACAAGAGACAAGAGTTTTATTTCTGCAACTTGTTGCATTGAGGTAGAAGCAAGAAGGCATAGATAATGGTGGTTAGTGCTTGTCATGGCAGTACCCTTAGAGCCATTGATGGACAATGGTGTTACAGGAAGCCAGGAAGAAAAAATATATATCTTACAAGAATAACTGGAGACTGTTTCTTGGGATAGGGACGTCTGTTCAAGCCAATTTTGCTTCTTACCACTGTGACCCTCATAAGGGGAAATGCTTCATAAAACAAATGGTATTTAGTGCACTCTTTTGAAGACTGCAACATTTTTTCAGTGCATGAAAACAATAAAGTTTGGAACTATGTGAGGTGTTGCCTTCCATGCCAGGAAGAATAGGGCAGTGCATGTATAACATATGCCAGAATAGGCAGCTGGAGTTTTGTAAATAATTTTGTGTCATTTGACTGTCACACTGACCTGTACAGATGAGTGTGTTAAAAATGTATCAAGAGTGTTATTATAAATGATTAAATGTTTATGTTTATGTCCATTTTGGGACCCCTTTTGTTTAACATCTTCACCAATGATCTTTACACATCATGCAAATAATCCTCCCTTATTCAGTATGCCGATGACTCCACACTTATATCCTTCTCAAATAACATTCCTGAACTACACTCCCTGACCCAGCAGGCCCTACTATCCACCGAACAATGGCTCTCTCACAAGCTATTGATCCTAAATCCCAAAAAGACCAATCTCCTACTTTTCCTTCCCTGTTCTCTTTCTTATCACAAAACCTCCTTTTTTATTACATCTTCTAACAATACAACTATCCATCCTGACACCCACACAAAACTCCAAGGGGTCATTATAGATGACGAACTAAAGTTCAACCTACACATACTCCAATGTATAAAAAAACAAACCAGAAACTAGGTCTGCTATATCGGAACAAAACATTCCTAACACCTGAATCTAGACTTACCCTGGGCCAGGCACTCTTCCTCCCCTCCCTCTTATATGCTGCCCCAGTTCTTACCAATATCCAGGCCTCCACTCTAAACAAACTCCAACAGACTTACCATAAAATAGCCAGATTCATTACTAACTCCCCATACAACTCACACCACTGCATTTCTTTAAACTCTCTTCAATGGCTTGAACTTCCCCAATTTCTGCTATCTTATCAGTTTCATATGCTACACTCTATTCTTTATAAACACTCCTTCTGTCCATCTCTATCTTCCTTAGTCTCCATCTACATTCCATCCCGGACCCTCCATACTTCTAACCAACAATTACTTGATATCTACCACCCAAAAAGGTCAGTAGGCAAACTACTCTACAAACACTCCCTTACCCATGCTTGGAACAAAATTCCCCTTGATTTACGTTCAATCTCCCACACCTCACACTTTAAAAATGAACTAAAAGCTTATTTTCTCAATTCCAGAACCTGCCCTTGCCATGACCCTACCTAGTCTTCCTTCCCTTTATGTACCCTCAAAAGGACCATACTTAGTACCTCATTACACCTCTCTCTCCAATGTGTCTACTATGCATTTGCATAATTTTATACAAACAAAATTTTTTTATTGTTGACTTATTGAACTATATCAATGTAAAATTGTCACTTAGCTTCTTTTTAATGCAACTTTTACTTGATGCATGTAGCCCAACATATGTGAATATTTTTGTTATAACTGCTATTATATCAATATTGTTTAAAATGTACTACTGGAGCTTTTCTCCTCGGGTCTCCACTGAAAATGGGCCACAAGACCAGTTGGACAAACCCGGTTAACAAATGTCAATAAATAAATACATAAATAAATGTTTAAACAAAGAATTACAGAAGGGAAGAGTAGAAGTTTTTGAAATTGTTCTATAATTTTCAAATACTTCAACAGATATTAGCAAAGCTCTGAGTGTGTCAGGTGATCAAATGTGATCTCATTCCATAACCAGCACTGAGAGGATGGAACTCACACAGCAGCTTGTTTTATTTTGTTTTCTTTGGAACCTGATATAAAGATCTATGACAGTTATCACAGTTCAGTTAGCTGAGTTCAGTTGTTGTACAGTTCAGTGTTAGTGAGAAGCTTATCATCTTGCCTTTTAGAAGTTAGCATCTCAGCATCTAATCTTGCCTTGCTGTATTAATTATGTTAGCTAGGTAACAGTTATTATTTAAACAGTCAGGAAATATAGTGAGATTAGTTAGGTAGTGTTTTCTGCATCTGTCTGAATCTGACCAACTGTGTTATTTTTATTTCCCATGTGACTGAAACTCTGGTGTTTATTGTACTTTGATATTTAGTATTCTCATGTTTACTACTTTATTATTTATTAGTAACATCCACACTAAATATTAATTATACACACATCACTCTGTCTGCACTAAACACTTTACACCTATTATGCACTAGCTTTTTAAACCATATAACAACTGCACCTCTTCACTACAACCATCCATAATCCATAATCTCCCACTCAACACAGACAAGCATGCATCCATACTATAGACTCATCATAACCCAGACATTACTCCTACTACTCCTCTGCACATTATTACACCTAACCACCCTTTCATCCTTTACTTTCTCACCCCACTCCCCCACCATCCCCATAATTGCCATCAGTAATGCCACCAGCTTTTCAAACATATCTCCACACCTGCTACAAACATATATTGTCCACCAATTTAAAATAAAAACTCTTCCCTACTCAAACAGAAACAACATTGCCCTTAACTATTGTAACACTAACCCCTCTAACACCACTAGCTCTAAACAAACCGCTAAGCAAAAACACCCAAATTATATACTCCATCTGTCCACATTACCTTTAATTGGTGACATTCACCCCAGCCATGGCCCCCACCAAACCACAAACAATAGTCCCATACCTCCTCATCAAGCCAAACCCAACAAATCCCTCTGCTTGGTAATAATAAATACCCAAAGCCTTCCTAACAAAATTCCCAGCTTCCATTCATGACTCTCCCACAATCGACCTGATATCATTGGCCTAACTGAGGCCTGGCTTAAACCCTATATTAAGGATTTTGAAATCCCCTCCCCCGCTAAAAATAATCAGATCTGATAGACCAAATAAAAAAGGAGGCGGAGTTGCAATAATGTTTGCAAATTCCTTCACTATAATACCATACTCCAACCACATTCCCAAGTTCTGCAATGCTGAAATAACTATCCTAAAAATAAACAAAAATAAAAATCTCTGCCTCGTTGCCCTCTATATCCCACCAGGAAACAACATCTCAATTCTTGAAGATATTCTCTCTTGGATCTCCCTTAACATAAATAATGAAACAATCATCCTAGGGGATGTAAGTATTAACTGTTTAACTGTTGTATGCCATTTTGTCTCAAAACTATTTTATTGAGGATAAGAACATCGGAAATCAAAAATCCAAAAAATCATGGTGAAGAGGCAGAGATGAGAAGTTTATTATGTTAAAAATGAACAAGTGCTTTCATGTTTCTCAGTGTGATTTCTCAAGTTGTACCAATAAAGCATTAAAAGTACTAAAACATTTTCACAGAACTTATATATACAATCCAGTTAGCAAACCAGCTACAATAAAGTGTAATCAAACAATTAATATAACCATAAAACAATAAAGCCACTGAATAAAACATGGTTGAAGTTAACGTAAAAATCATTATTTAATCACAGTACAGATAAAAACAGGTAAGCACTTTCACATAGAGCTTTTTCAAGCCTTTAAAAACGTTAATTAAATCATCTGGTTTAAATAGATAATTAACCAAGTTTAACCAATCATTATTGGTGACAAATCCTTAATTAATTATGTCTTCTTACATCGGTTCCTAGCCATTAAAACAAACATCACTTTCTATATGAAATGGAACTAGTCAAAAATAAATATAACATCAGCATCTATAAAACATATTACAATCTTATAAAATGTTGCACATCAAAACATATATAAAATACCTATAAACCTTTGCCAAGTATAACCAAAAATATATTAAAGTCTGATAGCCAAGAATAAACAAAGATAGACAACACAGATGGAACGTTATGGTAAAACATAACTTCTTTTTTTAATTCCTGTCCTCACCCTTTTCTTCCCATTATCCATCAGTTGCATAACCTTTGTGAGTGAATACTCTCTTTTCCTTGTTGAAATGGGTTGTTTGTCAGTTCATGTAGCTGGCATTACTTGAGAACATCTGGTGGGATATTCCCAAGGGTTCGCCAGGTGGAATGTGCCACTAGACTCTTCCATATTTTCTTCAATTCCTTATTTAGTGGGAGCTGTGTTGCTAGGGTTATATTGTACTTGTTGTGAATCACTAGTAAATTTAGGTTTAGGGTATGCAGTGTGATTTTCGTAGACTTTATCACATTCTAATTTATGAGTTTTACTTTTTTTGTTTTCTGACATTGTGATTCAGTCTTACTAAAAATGTCACTATATTTAGGTTCATAGGTTCATAGGTAAGTACTAGGCTATCTGCCCGAGGGCAGCTATAAGCCTAGCCAGAATGTGTTGGCTTTCCTTGCCCCCTTAGATTAGTTCCCTGTGCCTCTGTCCAGCAGAGCCGTTAGTTCCCTGTGCTTCTGTCCAGCAGAGCCACTGCAGTGATCCCTGGGGTAAATTTTCTGTTTCCCATCCACTCGTCAAGGTTTCTCTTGAAGAGTGTTAGTGAGGGGCTCTGCCTACTGTAGATTGGAATCCTGTTCCAAAGAGGGGAGTCTCTGGGACAGGAATCTATCCCTCCAGCACATCCTATTTATCGCTGTGGTGAGGTTTAGATCCCTAGAGCTCTCGGGGATTTGTTTTTTTTTTTAGGTGGAGCATGTCCATCAATTCTGGGTTGGACATGGCCTTGATTGTCAGGCAGAGATCATCTCTGAGTAAGCGGTATGTAACCGAGTACAGCTGAAGTTTCTTCAGTCGGGCTGCATAGGGCATCTGTTTGGGGCCAGTAATCCTCTTGGTGAGGTACTTCTGTGGTCTTTCCAGCTGTTGCAGGTGTCTTGTAAGGTACATCCCAAATGGGTCATTGTACTCTATGATGGGTCTGATGAGTGATGAGCAGAGGGGCACAATAACCTCTTTTGTTCTAGATGCGAACCCTTTTGTGATTAGGTGGGCCACATAAGAAGATTTTCTAACCACCTTGGCAATATGATTATCAAAGGAGAGATTACTATCTACTTGGGTCCCCAGATCCCTTATTACATTTTCTGTATTTAGGGACTACCACGTATGTGGTAGTTCACGGGTACTTGTTTTTTTCCAAAGGGGATGACTATGCACTTTTTGGCATTTAGCTTCAGACCATGATTTTGACACCAGGTATCTGTCTCAGCGAGACCCTCCTGGAGGATGTCTGTATCAGATGAAGAGTCAGTTATGGCCCCCAGTTTGCAGTCATCTGTGAACTTGGTCAGCCATAGTCCTCCTGTACTTGCCTGTACCTCTGAGAAGTATATACCGAACAGGAGGGGTCCCAGGACTGAGCCCTGGGGGACGCCACTTGTAACCGGTTTAGAGTCAGACCTAGAGCCTGCAACTTTCACCGTGTGGGTTCTAGCCATGATCCAATTGGCAACCCATCTCATGATGTAGGAGTTTATGTTCAGGCTGGTGAGCTTGTCTATAATACCAGAATGGGGAATGGTGTTGAAAGCCTTTGCAAGGTCTAGGTAGGCTGTGTGGACCTCCTTTCCCTCATCTAAAACCTTGGTAACTGTCTCAAAGAAGTCCACCAGGTTTAGGAGGCATGATCTGCCCTTAACAAAGCCAAACTGGGTAGGGTCCAATGTTTGGAGGTTCCAAATGTCTCTGTTAATGAGTTCCATGATGATGCGCTCCATAGCCTTGTAGACCAGGCTGGTCAGGCTTATAGGGTGATAGTTCTCAGGGTCCGTTGTGACTCCACTTTTGTGGAGCAGGATAACTGTTGCTGTGTGCCACTATATGGGCACCTAGCCTGTAGAAAGGCTGAGTTTGAACAGTGTGTTTAGGTGAGGGGTTAGTTCATTTTGAAGCTCATGTAAGACACAGCCTGGGACACTGCCCAGTCCCATTGAAGCGGTGTTTTTGGCTTTGGATAGGGCTCTTTTAACCTGTGTGTCAGTGATTGTCAGGGCTCTACATTCTTCTGGTATGGTTATGGGCCCTTTAGGGGGTGAGAGGGGGGTGAAGTTTGCACTAAATCTGTCTGCCAGAATGTTGGCAATATCTGTCAGTTCAGTGTATTTTGTGCCATTCTGCACTAACTCAGAGCAGATCTGAGAGTTTTCACTTAGCTTCTTAACATAGCTAAAGAATGCTTTATGGTTATCTTTGGAGTCCTTGGCAATTTCTCTTTTGAAGCTAGCCTTGGATGATTTTATGAGGGATCGTTCTTGCTGACACTGGTCAGGGATGCCTTTCCTTCTTGGGATTTTACTCTTTTCTGTACAGGGGTCCACCAGACTGGTTTCCTTTTCTTGGAGGAGTGAGTCTTGGTTTTGCCTGGGATAGCATGATCCATGCATTCTTGCAGGTGCTCATAGAGTGCCTTTGTAAAGGGATTCAGCAGCTTGGACAGCGTTGTCCTTTAGCATGGGGGCTGTGAACCTTTCCACCTCGGTCTTAAGTAATGTGAAGTTTGCTTTTGAAAAGTTTTTCACTGTGGTTTCCTTGATTGGGGGTGAGGGTGGAATGTGGATATTCAGAGTGATTAGTCTATGGTCTGATCTAACCAGTGAGGGGTTGACCTTTGGTGTAGAACACCAGTCACCCATGTTGGTGATGACCAGGTCCAATATGTTGTCACCTCTGGTGTGGGTGTTGACCAGTTGATCCAGGGTGTTCGAGTTTATAAATTCTAGGAAGCATTGGGCAAGGGAGTTAGTACTGGAGTAGTTCTCCCAGTTAATGTCTGGGTAATTGAAATCACCCAATATTAGGGAGTTTGGTAGGACCTTCATATTTTCCAGTGTCTCCAGTAATGCGGAATGGGGGTCCTGGGTCATGGTGGGTGATCTTTAGCAAGCTACAATTTGAATTGCAGTTTTGCCCATTGTTAGTTGCACATGGATGATCTCTGAGAGATTGTGCTGTGCCACTAACCTGGAGGTGTGGGTATCCTTCATGAATATGGATATACCCCCTCCTTTTGTGTTTCAGTCTGGGTTCTGTGGCCGAAAAGTATGGTATGAGTTATAGCCTGGTAGTGCTGGGCTGCTCTCTGGAGCCTTAAACCAAGTTTCTGTTACTGCACAGATATCAATGTTCTCCATACTGAGGAGTGCCTCGAGTGCATGCATTTTGAGGTTTAGACTTCTGGCGTTGAGTAGTATTACCCTCAGTTTTTGGTTACTTGTGCTATTTACTGTGGTGGGTTTGTCTTTTGAGCCTTGCCTAAAAGAGGCACTATGGGGGCGGCAAAAGCCTTGGCCAGTATTTGAAAGCCTAAAAGTGACAGGTGCAAGCCATCTCTTGCGACGCAACATGGCTTGTCAAGCATGCTATCCCAGGCAGACAGATACTGGATCCCCTTTGAATGACACCAGAAACTTAGCCAATTTTTGAAATTGATCATTTTTGCTTTATACTGTGGCATCATTCTTGGTGAGGGCAGGATGCTACTCAGGGACAGGGTCATACTGGCTTGGGCTACATGATCAGAGAGCTCTTCCATGTCTCTTTTCATGTAGTCCAGGGAGGTACATTTCAGGTCATTCACACCAACATGGACAATGGCAGAGTCGTATTTGTACTTGTTCTGGAGTGACCTGAGTGCTTCTGTTATGTGGCAGATCCTGGCGCCCGACAGGCAGCTAACTATAACCTTATCCATGTCCAGCCTAGTTAGTGGGACATCAGTGTGCCTGACTATACAGTCACCTATTACTAGTGTGTTGGGTATGTTATTTTGTCTTAAGGGCTGTGATTGCTTGGCGCACTGATTATGTGAAGTGTGTGTTTCATGGTTTGTGATGGGGTGTGGAGATTGCTTGGGTGTCTGCTTTGGAGGTCTCTGTTGCTTTTGCAGATTTTTATTTAGAGCCTCCGAGTATGTTTTCATGTATTTATGTGTGTTATTTGCCGGTGTTGGTTTAGCATGTCTATGTGAGACTGGTGGTGTGTTGCAAGTATTTTCCTTCTCCTTTTGACTGTCAGTTCCAGTCTTGGGTTGAGAGAGCTTTGCCTACAGTTTGGCTATATAATTGCATCTCTAGCATATATTGTTTGGTGGTAGGAGGAGAGCGTTGTCTGTGTACATGAGGCAGTTGTAACATTCCTCAAAATGCCCAGATTCACCAGTTGGACTGGAGAGTACACCTGAAACCGCCCTTTGGACATGCTTGAATAGTTAAAGTGAGCTGTTTTACTGATTGGCTGGTAAGGACGAATAGAGAGCCTTGTCCTTCTGGACAGTATAGGGGGGTCTAGTGCTAGGGTTAATTAGTGCTTGCTATGCGTTTTGAGCAAGTGCTGGGCTGTGAAATGAATGGTTTGAGTGCTTAAGTTGAAAGTTTGTCTAGTTCCAAGGGAAAAATTGAAGAGTAGACCGTGGAGCCAGGAATAGTTTAACCCTAGCTAACCAGCGTTGCTCGGTGCGCAAAAATGTGCAAATGCAGTTTTTATAGCAGGGAAATGAAAGAAATAGAAATTAGCACAAAATGGCCAATAAACTACTAACTTCTGGTTTGAAACCACTCCTCCAGGGAGAGATAGGCTGCTCAAAGCTCCCCTCTCTCACAGGTGAACAGAGAAACTTCTTTCTATCCAAGTAAGGTATGGGCGACACACAAACTTGTAACACAGCCCTGAATTCAGCAATAACCTGAAAACTGGACTATACTAGTTCAGAAAGGTGGGAAACAAGTATATATTTTTTTGTTTTGTTTTTTTTTTTGTTTTGTTTTGTTTTGTTTTTTTCAGAAAATAAAGCAGATACAATAAAAAAAAACACTTTAAATGCATAGAAATGGCTATCGCACTTTAGTGTGTAGCCTACAACAGTTAAACAGATTAAACACAAAAATTACTTTGTTCAAGTGCAGGCAGAAAATAAGTACAATATGTACCTAAAACAAGCTTTTTAAATCACAGAAACGCTAAAAAATTGGCGTTTTAGGTGGAATTAATTAAAGACAGCAAGAAAATGCAGAAAAATGATACTCAATCACTCCAAAGTCTCTCTTTTGTCTCTCTGCTGCTGTAGAACTCTGCAGGACACCTGGCAGGCATCTGCTGAGCTGAATACAAGTGCAAAAAAATATGCAAATGCGGTTTTTATAGCAGGGAAATGAAAGAGATTGATATTAGCCCAAAATGGCCAATAAACTACTAACGTCCAGGCTACAGCAAACAAGGCACACAAATTTCAGAAAGAAACAGATCAAATAAGCAGGCGCAATAAGCCTTTAACCAGAAATTCCCAGCTCAGAAGGGTAGAATCTAGCCTCTCCTCCTACAAGAGTGCAGACTACAAACCTTCTTAATGTAAAATAACTGGCCTGAAGCCCAAATGCTTAAACCAGAATGAATGCGCTTAGAGAATAACAGACACTGAGCCTGAAATCAACAATTCCCAACTTAGAAGGATGTAAGCTACTTGTCCTGCCACAACAATGCAGTCCACAAACCTTCTTAATGTAAAACAACTGGTCTGAAGCCCAAGTGTTTAAACCAAAAAGCTTAGAATTTTGTTTGTGTCTTTCGGCTTTTCCCAGTTAGGGGTCTCCACAGCGGAACTCCGGTCTGCTAATGATTGGCAGTAGATTTTTATGTGCCGCTTTGCCAGCCCTGATGCACAACCTTCAATGAAGGTACGCCCATTCACGCATGTCTCCACACAGAAGACGCTCTAACTGAGAATCGAACAAGACAACATCATACTGTGAGGCGACAATGCTACCGCAGCACCACCACCGCAGTCCTAAACCAAAAGGCTTAGAATAAAAAGTACTCAATTGCATTATTCTGCTGCAGTTATTACTGCTTGGTAGTAGCCTGATTAAATTGTAACTGTTATTTTAAATCAAAAGGCTTAGAATAACAGTTAAAATTTAATCAGGCTACTACCAAGCCGTAATAACTTCAGCAGAATAATACAATTGAGTACTTTTAAGAAGAAGCACAAGCAAAATAAGGTAATAAAGTAGGAAGAAACACAATTACAGTAAAAGCAGATGAATAAAGTGCAATTTTTTTTATAACAATAGAAAACGAGCAAACTGATTTAAACAAATTACCCAATTAACCAGTAAAAAAACTTAAAACTTAGCCCTGTTCCAGCAGTCTTCAATCAGATAAGTTCTAACTGCACACTCCTGCCACTGGGGTGCAGGGGAACCTTCTCCCAAAAAGGATGGCCTGGATTAGTGCTCAAGTTATACAAACAAATCTAGATTCAGCAGGCCTGAATCTAGTCTATGCTACATCAGGCAAGGCACACCAATATCAGAAAAACAGTTCAAATAAGCAGGTACAGTAAGCCTTTAACCAGAAATTCCCAGCTCAGAAGGGCAGAATCTAGCCTCTCCTCCCACGAGTGCAGACCACAAACCTTCTTAATGTAAAATAACTTTCTGGCCTTCCAATAATAGGTCCTGCTCATGACAGAGTTGTTCAGCAAGGTAATGTCCTGCATGTCTTATTTCAGCCATCTATCTTTATTCTGAATTATTGCTGGCACAAGTTCAATACCAAACAATCAAATAATTCTAGTAACTTCTGGTGAAAAATGCAAACCATAACTACAATGCTTTAAATAGCTTGTGAGCTTGTATACATCCCTTCAAATAATGTATTATCTAGTGGTAAGCTGCAGCATTTATACATTTTTTTCCTGCTCACCTAGTTGTCCTTGAAAGGAATTTTCCATATGTTCCTTGTGATGTCCAAAGGTTATTCTCTCACAGAATCATAAAGTGTGTGTGTTGTTGCTGATGTCACTGTTTCAGGTAAGATTTCCTTCTGCTGTCAAAGGTACTGCGTCAAAAATTTCACTCCCTGAGTTTGTTGGACAACCATTAACTTACCACGGAGAATGCTCTGGAGATGTTTTTAGTAGAGCCACAGTTTGCATCAAAAATTTTACAAGTTACATTTCTACTAAGTAAATCCAAACTACAATGGTCCCCAATATTGGCACTATTTTCCTGGAACAAATCCTGGGAAGGCATATTAGAAATCCACTGAGAATAAAACAAAGACCCAAAATAGTAGCAAAAAGCAAAACTGATAAGAACCAAGAACCAAATAGAGAAGGTTATGCTAGGACCACAAGCAGGACTCAAGAAACAACCTTCAATTTTATTGAACAGTTTAGCAGTTTCATTCGGATAAAAAATTCAAAACTGAGTACAACTTACATACACATACACATACAACTACACATACATATAAACACACACACACACACACACACACACACACACACGCATTTCTATAATTAGTCGTGTGTAATTCATTGAAAATGAAATACAAAGGCACAAGATTAAAAAAAAAATATGTGTGTGGCTATTACGTGCATTCGAAGTGAAACTTCTGTACTTCTGTAATGAAGTGCAAAAATGCTTATTTGGATAACTATGTGTGTTCATTTTTGCACTTCATTACAGAAGTTTCACTTCTAATGCACATGGCAGCCACGCACATTTTTTTTTCTACAAGTTTCCTGGGAACGGGGGGTTGCAAACTAATTGAATGGATTTTTGGTTGGAAGGTGTATGCTGTCACTGTATTATGCAATTAGAAATCAAAATGGGCAACAGAAGCCTAAAAAGCACACCTCTCAAACAGTCTACAGTCTTGAATTTTGCACAATGAATCTTTTCCTCAAATTATGGGGTATTTTCTAACCACAGCAGTTGAGTTTCTGATTTCATATCCTTCAGAAAATACAAGCTGATGTAAAACTTGTTATTGCATTAACTTTCTAAGTTTGTAAGAGCAATGTTTAAAAACCCACCCCAGGTTTGCCCCCCACACACACACACAATTATAGGTTGATAGGTTCATAGGTATGTACTAGGCTATGTAAGCCTAGCCAAATGAGGTTCCCTGGCTTTCACCACCAAAGAAAATTATTTTCCTGTGCCCCTGTCAAGCAGAGCCACAGCAGTGATTCCCAAGGTGAATTTCCCATCCAATTGTCAAGATTTCTCTTAAAGAGGGCTAATGAGGAGCTCTGCTTGACATGAATGGGTAGCCTGTTCCAGAGCATGGGAAGTCTCTGGGACAGGAATCTATCCCTCCACCATGTTCTGTTCATTGTGGTGACAAGGTTTAGGTCCCTGGAGAGTGTGGCTCAGAGAGATTGGGGTTTCTTTAAGTGTAGCATGTCCATCAGCTCTGGGTTAGACATGGCTTTGTATGTTAGGCAGAGGTCACCTCTGAGTAGGCGATATGCAACAGAGTTGAGTTGGAGTTTTTTGAGACGGTCTGCGTATGTCATCTGTTTGAGGCCGGTAATCCTCCTAATGAGGTATTTCTGTGGCCTTTCTAGTTGTTGCAGATGTCTTGCGAGTTACATGCCAAACAAGGCATTGCACTCCATAATGGGTCTGATGAGGGATGAGTAGAGAGGAACGATGACCTCTCTTTTTCTGGAGGAGAACCCCTTTGTGATGTAGTGTGCCATGTAGAAGGATTTCCTGACTACTGTGGCGACATGATTATCAAAGGAGACAGTACTGTCCACCTGTGTCCCAAAGTCTCTTGTCACACTTTCAGTGTTTAGTAGGCAATTCTCTATGTGGTAGTTCATGGGTATGGTGTTTTTCCCAAAGGGGATGACAATGTACTTCTTGGCATTGAGCTTTAGGCCATGACTTTGACACCAAGCATCAGTCTCAGTGATGCCTCTTTGTAGAATGTCCACATCCTTTGGCGAATCTGTTATGGCTTCTAGTTTGCAGTCATCTTTGAATGTCATTAGCCAGAGACCAGCTGTATTAGCCTGGACTAAAGAGAAGTAGATGAGGACTCAGGACTGAACCCTGTGGTACTCTGCTTGTCACGGGTCTGAAGTCGGATTTGGAGTCGGCTACTTTCACTGTGTGGGTTCTGTCAGTGAGCCAGTTGGCCACCCATCTTGTGACATAGGGATTTATGCCTAGTCCAGTGAGTTTATCTATAATACCAGAGTGGGGGATGGCATCGAAAGCCTTCGCAAGGTCAAGATAGGCTGTGTGTACCACCTTACCCTCGTCTACGGCTCTGGTGACAAACCCAAACTCAGTGGGGTCCAGAGTTTGGAGGTTACCTATATCTTTGCTTGTAAGCTTCGGGATGATGCGTTCCATGGTCTTGCAGACCAGGCTCGTCAGGCTAATGAGGCGGTAGTTCCTGGGGTCTGTGGTGGCATTCCCTTTGTGGAGTGGGATAGCCATCGCTGTGTGCCATTCCATAAGCACAAAGCCTGAAGTGAGGCTATGGCTGAACATGGTACTTAGTTGGGGTAACAGTTTCTTTCTGTAGTTCATACAGAATGCAGCCTGGGATGTTGTCCAGTCCCATGGATGCTGTGTTCTTGGCTTTGGAGAGTGCGTTCTTTACCTGTGCATCCGTGATTACAGGAGCTTTGCAATCTTCTGGTATGGAGATGGGCCCTTTGGGGGGGTGAGGGGGTGGTAAAGCTTGCACTGAACCTGTCTGCCAGGATTTTGGCAATATCAGTTGGTTCAGTAAATGTAGTGCCATTGTCCTGTAGTTCAGAGCAGATCTGAGTTTTGCAACTGAGATTCTTGACATAGCTGTAGAAAGCTTTGTGGTTGTCTTTAGAATCCATGGCAATTTTATTTTCGTAACTAGCTTTGGAGGATTTTATGAGGGATCTCAGCTTCTTGCTGAGGCTGCCCAGGGTGTTCCTGCAATCATGGGATTTTACTCTTTTTTGCAACAGCTTCTTCCTTCTGTTGTAGAGTTTGTTTATGGCAGGGGACCACCAGATTGGCTTCCTTTTTTTGGAGGATAGCATCTTGGTTCTGTTGGGAATGGCACAGTCCATACACTTGTATATGTGCTTATACAGTGCATCTGTGTATGATTCAGCAGTCGTGCCACTATTTTCCATCTGTGTGGGTGTCGTGACATTAGCCATTTCTGACTTAAGAAGCATGAAGTTGGCTTTGGAGAAATTTTTTAAGGTGGTTTCCTTAATGGGGGATGGGGCTGGGATATGAATGTCTAAGGTGATTAGCTTGTGGTCGGACCTGACCAACGAGGAGTTGACCTCTGGCATGGAGCATCTGTTACCCATATTGGTAATCACTAGCTCCAGGATATTGCTGCCCCCGGTAGAGGTATGGACAAGCTGATCCAGGGCATTGGAATTGATGAATTCCAGAAAACGTTGGGCAAATTAATTTGTACATGAGTAGTTTTCCCAGTTGATGGTGGGATAGTTGAAATCTCCCAATATTAGGGTATTGGGCTGTACCTTAATATTATCCAGTATATCAAGAAACATGGAGTGGGCGTCCTGGGGCATGGCGGGGAATCTGTAACAAGTTACAACCTGAATTGCAGTCTTGCCCAGTGTTAATTGTACTTGGATAATTTCGGATGCATTTTATTGCGCAACTAGCCTGGAGGTGTGGATATCCTTTATGTATATGGACACAGCTCCTCCTTTAGTGTTTCAGTCCAGGTTAGGTGGCTTTGTCCAGAATTGTTATGCTAAATAGGTTGAGAAGTATGCTGACAAGACATTACCAGTTTGCACTTTACACCGTACAGATTACTGCATGGTCCCCAGAACCTAACTGAATAAATTAATGACCTTGAGCAAAGTTAGTTGCTCCCATCACAGACAAAAATACAAAATTTATCTCAATGTTTATTTACAAACTAAAACTATAAAAAGGCACCAAACCACGCTGCTGTAAGTGTATTAATGTTGTGTGACGCCAACTGTAGATCAGTATTAACTGTTGCTTAGATCTCTCTTTTCTCCTATAATGTGTAGCAGCTTCTTTTCCTTTGTGCTAAACACATTCACACCTGCACATGTTTAAATCCATATTAGAAGAATATCTTAATCATCAGTAAAGGATGTGCATATCCTTTGGGATAGTGTGTATTAAAGGATCTGCAAACTTTGCATTGCAGTACATCTTCTTGGGCTCAGCGTGCGTTTGGTGCACTCAGAGGATTTTAGTTGCAGATACTGCTCAGCATAGATCTTAGCCTTTCACCTCTAGAATTAGGACAAAGCAACATGTACTTGGGGAAAAGGCCACAAATTAGGTACACTTGTTAAATACTGGAGCTATAGGCATAGAAAGTGCATAGAAAAAGATGTGAATTAACATGTATTGTTAAAGTAAAAGGAGTCAGTAATTGCAATGATTATCAGTATTTACTGATGATTATCATGTTTACTGACTGTAATCCTATATACATTTTGGAGGAACAGAGCAACATTTTAATTCAGACTTGGGGAAGTCCCTAACAATTAAAGTCATGTCAAAGCTTTTAGGCCACTAAAATCCTGTGAAATAAACAAAACTGCAAATTTTCACTCTCACAATTCTTCACAATGAAAGAAAATATCCTGAGGAAATAAGCAATTGTTAAGAGTGGGATTACTACTTGGTGGTATCATGGACCCTAGATCACACATGCTGTATACTACACCAGAGTACATGAGTTGTGATGTTTTTAATATTATTTTAGATTGGTGAACGACTGCACATTGAAAGTGCACATAAAAGTGAACTGCAGCCTGCGTATGTATAGTTGTGTTGGTGGGGTGGGGTGGTGGGGTCATACCTTTTCAGGGTACCCATTGTGAGGAATATTCCTTATTCCGAGTCTTAAAAAAACATATTCCACACTATTCCTTGTTAAAAGAGTCTGGTATGCATTCATTGTTAAAAATGTTGTTTATCTAATATCCATAGTTGATTAATACTCCTGAATCATATTAATCAATTAAAAGAATGGTTATACATGTCAAGTAACACATTTTAATCATGATGTGCTCTTCCTAGTTCAAGTTGTTAGTAAGCTGCAGTAATTATGTCACATTTTGTCCATTTGTTCACCATTATGAGAATCTGTTGGGGGGAGCATACCTTGTTTGTACTTGCCCAGTATGAGCATACCTCATTTGGGGTGTTAAAAAAACTAATGTTCCACGAAAGCACACACTGAAAATTGAATTAGTTCCTTTGGTTTTAGTTACCTACTAGCCAACACGGATGTTAACTTTTGATTTCAGACTTGTTTAATCTTTTTTTGTATTTTTAATTACTGTTTTGGAAATCATATCAGAGCACCATGGCTTTAGTGACCCAGTTTGGCACCTTAAGTGTGCAGTCGCTGTGAATAATACATTTGCAGCAGATATGTATTGTGAAAGAACAGGGTCTTGATGGTAGTAGGGACAAATCTGGGCAGCAGGCAGGTAACTTGAAAGTAGTTGCATACTTTGGTAGGGGAACGTTTAACAATCAGGTGTACTGTTTTTGCAGGAGTTGTTGTACAGTGGCAGTAGCTTTAATACTGTCAGCATGCATGTGTGTGTGTGTGTGTGTGTGTGTGTGTGTGTGTGTGTGTGTGTGTGTGTGTGTGGCTGGCAGGGATCACTCATTTACTCTCAGTGTGTGTGTGTGTGTGTGTGTGTGTGTGTGTGTGTGTGTGTGTGTGTGTGTGTGTGTGTCTGGCAGGGATCACTCATTCACTCTCACTGTGTGTGTGTGTGTGTGTGTGTGTGTGTGTGTGTGTGTGTGTGTGTGTGTGTGTGTGTGTGTGTGTGTGTGTGTGTGTGGCTGGCAGGGATCACTCATTCACTCTCACTTTACAAATCTGAAGAAAGTACATAATTTCAGTCTAGGAAATATTAGCTTGGAAAATGAACATAGTGCGTGTGTCTGTTCTTCCACATTGGGCAGTATTCCCTTTTCCACTGCCTGTTTTTCTCTGATTAGTATATAGCTAAATTACTGAAGCTGTCTTGAAAATTAATAGAAGAAAATGAAGTCAAAATACAGATGTATCCTTTGGTATGTAACAACAAAATGGAAGTCAAAATGACAATTAGAAATACACAGAGTACAACATTCCAAGGCATTCAGTTTAGAACAGAAGTATCTTATTCAAATGTTGAATATAGAATGTAAAATTCAAACACCAAAAATGAGAATCCAGATGTCTCTTCCATCTGAATAATTCAAAGCCTAGTCAAATCCAAAGTAAGGCACACAATGAAATGGAAGCTACAGACAAAAGAACACCTTTATTAAAAATAAAAATCTCACAGTAAGAGCTTTCATCTCTCAGACTTCAGAAGTCTAAAAGATGAAAGTACTTACTCTAGGTTTATTTTTAATAAACGTGTTCTTTTTTCTGTAGAGTCTAGTTTGTTTTTGCCTTCGTTTGGATTTAAATATTAAAAGTATCACACATGAATATTTTCTGCTGTTGTAAGGTCAGAGGTTGAAACAAATGCCTTAAGAATGAATGTCAACACATTAAAAGTTCCCAAAGCAGCTATTATATTGTATTTGGACCTAGGAGCATAACGTTATATGACACCCTAAGGTTTTGATTGGAACTTAAGTTTTGTAGTACAAATACTTTATTTATAGGCAACATAAATAGCTAAAGCATTCAGTAAGAGTAACACAAACTGCTTCCAAGTGGTCATCAGTTTAGGGGCTAAATCTTTGTATCTTCTTTTTGCCCACTCATTTACTTATTGTTTCCAAAATGTTTGGTCAGGAATAAAAACAGGGGAAAATGCATTATTAAGTCATGCAGACTGCCGTTAAACTTGTACTGAAACTAGGTGGTTTCTATGAAATCCTCATTTACAGTAATATATGTCAAGTGACTCATAGCTTTCCATGATAAGAGGCAGGTACAGGTAGTTACTAGTTACTTATAACTACTAACTGTAATCTGATCACTTGTTTAAATGTCTAGTAATTTTAAGTTACATAGTAACTGTAGTCAGACTGGATTTCTCTGAATATAACTATTTAATGTAATAATATAAGTTTAAATTTATTGGAAACACTCACCATTCAACCCAATACCATATTCATGGGCAACTTTAATTGCCTCACTATTAGCTCGGAATCATATACAACACCAAATGTACAGGCACAGACCTGATTGTGAATATACCAACAAGGAGTGCAACCATATTGGATCTGGTTCTCGCTAATATGAGAGTGTGCTGCACACCCCCTAGTGTAATGTCTGCTCTGGTAAGGTCAGACCACAAAATGGTCTTCTTTGAAGTAAAAATAAAATCCGGAACCTCAGCTAACCATGAAATATTCTGGAACTACTCTAAGACTAACTTCCTACTATTAAATGATAACCTTGCAAAATTTCAAGCCCTCATAACCCCTGAGAACACTGCTGCCTACACAGAACTGTTCACAGAAACACTATACAAACATGTTAATAATTGCATAGAGGCAACTGTACCCACCAGGAAGAAGTACAGAACTAACTCAAAAACAACCCACCCTGATGGAATCTCAACATCAATAGGCTGTATAACAGTAGGAAAAAATCATGGCAAAAATTAGGAGATGCAGCACCCAACAGCATAAAGCAAACTTATAAAACTAAACAAACAACTCAGCAGACAAAGAATGTTTACCATAACATTGTCCTCCCAGGCCAAGGAAACCACAAGGCATTATTTAGCCATGTATACATCCTCAAAGTCAATACACAATTGTGTGCAGAGCTCATTGTAAATGGAGACACCTCTACTGAGGCAGAAGATATAGCAAACCTCCTGGCTGATAAATTCACATCCAACTTTACCCCTCTCTCCCCATCAACCTTCCCTCAGGAATTACCATCAAATATAACTCCCCTCTGCTATTACAGGGGAACAGGTCCTTAACACTGCCTCTCTAGGCCAGAAACCCTGCATCAATGGGGCCAAACAATATCCCAGGATACCTGCAAACAGGCTTTGTGCCTCATTAATGGAGGAAAAGCAAAAGTCATCCATTTGGTTAAAGGCAGGCCATCTACAGACCTTGGAAACTAAAGCCCCATAAGTCTCACTAGTCTCATATGCAAAGTCATTTAAAGAATTATCATGGAAATGATCAATAATGACATAGGAAACCTCCAAACACTGGACCCAACCCAGTTTGGTCTCATCAAGGGCAGGTCATGCTTACTCAACCTAGTAGACTTCTTTGAGAAGGTCACCAAAGCAATGGATGAAGGAAAAATAGTTCACACTGCCTATCTTGATCTGGCCAAGGCATTTGGCACAATCCCCCACTCGGGTATTGTTGACAAACTTAAGAGGTTAGGCACAAACCCTTATGTCGCCAACAGATAGCCAGCTGACTCACAGACAAGACCTGTAAAGTTAGAATTGAGTAGTACACCTTTACAAAGATGCCAGTCACAAGCAGACTCCCTTAGGGATCAGTTCTGGGACAGTTTCTTTTTGGCATTTACATCTCTGAAGTTAAGGACAATACCAATGGCCTCTGGCTGAATAAATTTGCAGATGAATGCAAATTAGGAGCTGTCATTGAATTGCCCGCTGACACAAATGTTCTCCAGGAACGGCTGACACAAGTAAACAACTGGTGCCAGAGCCATGGACTAAAATTAATTCCAAGAAATGCATAATAGTATCTTTAGGAAGTCATCCACTTCTCGTAACAATCATATTGACAACATATTCCCTAACAGTTGACCCAGTAGTCAGGGATTTGGGACACACATAGACAGTGATCTAACCTTTGACCATCATGTGTCTACAGTAGTGAGGAAATCATTCTATGCTGTACAACTTATAAACAAAGGTATGGCATCTAGTTCCAAGGAAGTTATTGTTCCACTGCATTTGTCATTCTTTGGACCTATCATTGAGTATAATTCCCCCTTTGGTATGTACCTCACCAGGCATATTCAACAACTGAAATGTCCACAGAGGTTCCTCACAAAAAGAATACAGGGCATAAGTAACATGTCCTATGCAGACTGCCTCAAGGCCCTATCCCTGTATTCTGTCTTCTACAGGCTGTTGAGAGGAGATCTATGCCTGGCATACAAGGCATTGTCAGACCCCAGTCTGCTGGACCTCCTGCATATCTGCAAAACAAACAGCACCAGAATTAACCATTCTAAAGACTTAAACCTTGCCTGTGATATAAACAGGACCTCAAATATAATATAATTCTGCTAAGTAGACAAAGCCAGTGTACTAAGAAATCAGGTAAAATAAAATAAAATGTAAAGTAAACTGGCACCACTACACTCGATATTTAAAAGCAGGAAATTTAAAGCTTGCTAGTACTAGACTTTCATCAATACAGGCTTCTTTAAGCAAATCATCGGCTGATTTAAAATACATGATTTAAATACAAAAAGGAAACAATCATGTGACTACACCTTTATAGAAGTGACACAATAACAAGGCTATCATAAATAAATACTTTACATGTACTAGGAATACTGAAAAATATAAATATCTGCATATATAAGTAAAAAACATATACTAAAACTTTTATATCTATCTGTTTAGCAAAATTATTTAATTTTATTTTGTTTATCTTTCAGAACTAGATTTATTGTTATACTTTCACCGAGACCAGGTGGACAGTGTTTAAACTACATCATTTTCTATAATGCTTTGTGTCTCAAGTTTCCAATGCTTCTCAGCTGTTTCAGTATCATAATGTTTGCATAATCCCCAATGCAACAGTCTTGCCACATTATTATGCCTTTCAGTATACAGTCCTTCTGTCATTGGTATATTACAACCAGCAACAAGATGTGCAACTGTTTCTAATTCTGTTTTACGGGAACCTGCATTTGTCTGTTTCTCCCACGTGTTGAAATGACTTTGTAAACCAATGTGTACATAGTCCAATATCGTGGGCTACCATTATTAACCTTTCATTCTTTGGTTTAAATTCACCTCTCCTTAACCATTCTTGTGTCAGATTATGATGAAGTTGTTCAAGAAGGTTTCTATACTTGCAACCATAGTTAGGCTTTTTCCACATTTCTTGCCTTCTCACCTGATCCTTATCTTACATTCTTTTTTTTTTTGCTTGTTTTTTTGACACATTCAGTTCCTATTTCATATGGGCTTCCAAAAATCCATAAAAATCTTGAGAAGCCACCTATGAGACCCATCTTCTCTAGTAGAGGTTGGTCACTGAGCCCTTATCCATTTACATGGAGAAAACTATTAGGCCAGTTCTTGATTGTCTTTATACAGTTTTAAAAGACATTAGGAGTTTTTTGGTAGATCTATATGCTTGGGCCAAATTGAACTTTCAGGATGATGACTTCCTTTTTGTGAAACTTGATGTGACATCATCGTTTACTGTCATACCCAATGAAGCTGGGGTTGAGAATGTTAGGGAATATTTGATCTCCCATGCAGATTTTACATCCAGCAAGATTGAGCTACTATGCTCTTTGATCGAAATCACATTTGAAAACAGTGTCTTTGTCTTTGAGAAAAATTTTTAATTACAAAGAACTGATCTTGCGATGGGCACTGCATGTGCAAACACCTATGCTAACTTAGTTCTTGCAAACTCGGAGAATAGTTTGCATAAGCTGTAAATACAGTAACATGTAATTACTTAACCAAGTTTTGTTTCCTAACCAAGCTATGTTTCTATTTCTTGATGTCTTTTTGCTTAAAATTGTGTCTGACCATGAGAATTTGTGAGTCCCTATATAGGAACATTATTAAACCTCTGTACAAAATATGCTGTCCTACATTTTCTAGTGTTATCTAACGTCTTATGAAACCTATGTAACATTGTCTATCTGGAGATTTTCTCCCCGGGCCTCCGCTGAAAATGGACATGTATCCAGTCGGATTATCCTGGTAAACAAATGTAAAATAAATAAATAAATAGTTTGGTTTTAAATGGCAATGCATTTGTCCACTCCATCAGTTTTTATAGGCAATTTGTGGACAATATAGTCATTGTCTGGAAAGACAGTGAATATGAACTCAGGGCATTTATTGATTTTTTACATAATACCACAAATTAGTTATAAGTGTTCTAGAGAAATCATAGAATGCTTGGATATTTCTGTGTATAAACAAGATTTGCATGATATAGTGACACTTATCCACTAGAAGCCCTGTAAGAAAAATACTCTGCTTCTGAGAAGTAGTATGCACCCAGGTCATGTTACATGTAACATCTTAAAAGGCCACTTTTTGAGAGTCTGCAATAATAAAGATGAAGATTTGGAGGTAGCCTTTGAACAGCTAAAACGAGATTTTATTGAAAGTGGTTATAGTCAATCTGTCATTGAAGAATGTGCGACTGCAACTTTAGCTTTGAGGGGCACTAAAGGTAAACTATATTTCTCTAAGAAATCTGAACATAGACAGAAAAACTCTTTATTTTTACAGCATTATGCTAAAAATAGACCTATACTCATATATTCTAGTGATGTTGGGCTAGTCTGTGACATAATGTGAAAAAAATGGCCTATTCTATTAACAGATCCTGATGTTAGACAAGTCAATGATTTAGAACCTAGGTTCTATTTTAAGAACAATACAGGGAATTTGTGGATGATATAGTCTTTACTGGAAAGGCTCACCCAGACTCTGCTACAGTTTGCTGTGAGGGAAAGGTTAGTTTGCTTTTTATTTGTTGTATTCTGTATTACTTTATTGCCTTTTTCTATTTTGTATACTGTAATTTGTTTTCTTTACACTGTGTTTTACTTGTATTCTGCTTTTAACTGCATATTAAAGCTTGAAAAGAGATCTCAGCTCTGTCTCTTGTGAGTCAGACAGAAATTTATCCCACCCTCCCACCTGGTTAGTGTTGTGTTCTTAAACACCAGTCTTTCTAGTTGCCTGCCCCTTATGTTAATTTGACCATCTATCTCATTTTCTGTCTGCTTTTACTGGCTGGTGTGAGTAAGCACAAAATTATCAATTTGTGAAATCACTCCCCTTCAACTATTTAAATGTATTGCCCATCCTACTGTATTTCTTAGTACCTGAATACAAAAGTGACCACCCTTTCAATCTATCTTGCTGTTTTAAAAATAGTGACTCTCCACTAAAACTTAACTTTTTAGACAGGCAAAACTTAAGTTACCTACTTTCACATCTAACTCCTCTAGTGCACATTGCAGTGTTTAGATTAAACCATTTGTTTTCATCTCACCTGAACTATTACCTGTGCAAGTCTGCTCTTCAAATTTTCCCTTAGATCTTGCTAGCTTTCATCTTTGAGCACTCAGATCAGACCTCTAAATCCAGCACTTGCTCAGAACCTCTTGCAGCTGCTATTGTAAGCATACCAACTATTACTATCACTAAAAGCCATCCATAAAGGAAACAAAAATAGCTTCAGTACTTAAAAGGAAGCAAACAGCTCCAGTACATAAATAACTAAGCACCTATCCAGGCATTTCTAAAGGTATGCTTTCTCCTATTAACCTGGTGAACCTGGGCATCATGAGGCAATGTAGCAACTGCCTCATGTACACAGACAACCCTCTCCTCCTACCTCCAAACACATCCACTTGTGAGAGATGCATGTACATAGCCAAACTAGAGGCCATGCTCTTTCAAACCAAGACTGGGATATCCAGTTAAGAGGAGAAGGTTAACACATATGTCAAACCACATAGAACACATAGCTCCTTGGCTCACACACCACCGCACCTCTCACATAGTAACACAAAACACACACACACTTTTGCAGAGGATCTCAATAAAAATCTGCCCAAACAACAAAGACCTCCACAGCAGAAACCCAAGCAACCATCTCATCCAAACACAACCCCCAAGACACATAGCCCACACAAACAGTGTGCCACTCAGCCTAAGCTCCCTACAGCAAAACATTTTACCCAATACACTAGTCATAGGTGACTCAATAGTAAAGCACACTGACATCCCACTCACTAGGTTGAATAAGGAGAAAGTTACAGTCAGCTGCCTGTCGGGTGCCAGGATTCACCACATAATGCACACACTTGGATCTCTCCACAACAAATACAAATATGACTCTGTTATTGTCCATGTTGGTGTGAACAACCTAAGATGTACCTACCTAGACTACATGAAAAGAGACATGGAGGAGCTCTAGGATCTTGTAGCCCAGGCAGGTATGACCCTAGCCCTGAGCAGCATCCTACTTTCTCCTAGAATGATACCACAGTACAAGCAGAAAATAATTGACTTCAACAATTGGCTAAGTTTCTGGTGTCAATCTAAGGGGATCCAGTATCTGTCTTCCTGGGATGACAAGATAGACAGAACTCGATGCTTTGCCAGAGATGGCCTGCATCTGTCACCCCTGGGATTTTGGATACTGGCAAAGGCTCTTGCCACCCCTATAGTGCCATTTTTAGGCAATGCTCTGAAGACAAATTTACCACCATAACAACTGCAAGCAAACGCAACCTGAGGGTTATGCTACTCAATGCTAGAAGTCTAAATCTCAAAATGCACTCACTCGAGTCACACCTAAAACTGGAGAACATTGACCTCTATGCACTAACCGAGACCTGGTTCAAGGCTCCGGAGAGCACCCCAGTGCTACCAGGCTACATTGCATATCACACCTTTCAACCCCTAAATCTGGACCTAAGCCCTAAAGGAGGTGTGGACTGATGCCCCAAAGGTGGTGGTGTATCCATCTTCGTAAAGGATGCACACACCTCCAGACTTGTTGCCCAACATAATGCATCAGAGATACTACAGGTACAACTAACACTGGATAAAACTGCAATCCAGGTTGTAGTCTGCTATAGATCCCCCACAATGTCCCAAGACTCCCACTCTGCATTCCTGAACAGTCTGGAAAACATTAAGGTTCAACCTAATACCGTTATACTAGGAGACTTTAACTACCCATCCATTAGGTGGGAAAATGACTCCTGTTCCAACTCATTCGCCCAACGTTTTCTGGAATTCATTGATTCCAGTGCCCTGGGCCAACTCATTCTCACCCCTACCAGAGGTAGAAACATTCTCGACCTGGTCATTACAAACATGGGGGACTGATGCTCTACACCAATAATCAACTCCTCCCTGGTTACATCTGACCACAAGTTAATCACAGTCCAAATCCCACCCTTACCCCCCCCCAAAGGAAACCACAGTGAAGAACTTCTCCAAAGCCAGTTTCGAGCTTCGAAATACAGAAGTGTCAAACTTCACGTCATCCATGTAAGTGGGTAATGGGTGTTTGGCTGCTGAATCATACACCAAGGTGCTGTATGAGCATTTACACAAGTGCATGGATCAGGCCATACCAAACAGAACCAAGATCCTGTCCTCCAAAAAAGGAAGCCAATCTGGTGGTCCCCTGCCATTAACAAATTCTACAACAAAAGGAAAAACTGTTGCAGAAAAGGGTAAAGTCCCAAAACTAGAAAAATTCCATTGTAAGTCTCAGCAAAAAACTGAGATCCCTCATCAAATCCTTCAAAGCTAGGTATGAAAACAAAACTACTACAGATGCTAAAGATAACCACAAGGCATTCTTTAGCTATGTCAAGAATCTGCATAACAATACACAGATGTGCTCTGACCTAATGCACAAAGGCACCACTTATACTGAACTAACAGATATTGCCAATATCTTGGCCGACAGGTTTAGTGCAAACTTTACCCCCCCTTCACCCCCTAAAGAGCCCATCCCAATACCTGAGGAATGCCAAATCCCTAATATCATGATTGCACAGGTAGAAGCCACATTATCCAAAGCCAAAATTCAGCTTCCATGGGACCTGATAATATACCTGGCTGTGTTCTACATGAATTACAAAGGAAACTGACACCACACCTGAGTGCCTTGTTCAACCACAGCCTCACTTCAGGCTTTGTTCTCACCAAATGGTGCACTGCTACAGTCATTCCACTTCACAAAGGGGGGGGCAACTACTGACCCTGGAAACTACCGCCTCATCAGCCTGATGAGCTTGATCTGTAAGGCCATGGAGTGCATCATTATGGACCTCATAAATAGGGATATATGGAACCTTCAAACCCTGGACGCCTCACAGTTTGGGTTTGTGAAGGGCAGATCATGTCTGCTCAACCTGATAGACTTCTCTGAATCTATCACCAGAGCGGTCGATGAAGGCAAGGTAGTCCAAACAGACTACCTCGATCTAGCCAAGGCCTTCAACACCATCCTCAGGGATCATTGACTGACTCACTAACCTAGGCATAAACCCCTACATTATAAGATGGGTTGCCACCTGGCTCACGGACAGAACCCACATGGTGAAAGTAGCAGACTCCATATCCAACTACCAGGCAGTTGCAAGCGGAGTCCCACAGGGATCTGTCCTGGGTCTCTCCTGTTTGGTATCTACTTCTCTGAAGTTCAGGCCAGCATCAAGGGACTCTGGTTAACCAGATTTGTGGATGACTGCAAACTGAGAGTTATTATTGACTTTCAAGATGATATAGACATCCTACAAAAAGGCTTCACAGACACCAGTGACTGGTGCCAGAACCATGGTCTTAAGCTCAATGCTAAAAAGTGCATTATCATCCCCCTCAGGAAAAACACAGTGCTAATGAACTACCATATCGACGGTAGCCCACTCAACTCCCAAAGTGTGATAAGAGATCTAGGGACACAGGTAGATAGCAACCTCTCCTTTCAGAACCATGTTGCCACTGTAGTTAGAAAGTCCTTCTATGTGGCACATCTCATTACAAAAAGTTTTCTCATCCAGGAAGAAAGAAGTCATACTCCCTCTCAACTCATCCCTCATTAGACCCATTATTGAGTACATTTGGCATGTACCTCACTAGACACCTACAACAACTGGAGAGGCCACAAAAATTCCTCACAAAGAGGATCTTAAGACTGAAACACATGTCCTATACAGACTCAAAAAACTCCAGCTTTACTCTGTCTCATATCGCCTACCTAGAAGTGATCTCTGCTTGGCATACAAAACCATGTCTGACTCAGTGTTGCTAGACATGCTTCATCTGAAAAAGTCTCAATCCCTCTGCACCATACACTCCAAAGTCCTCAAACTCATCACCACAATAAACAGAACCTGCTGGAGGGACAGGTTCCTAACCCAGAGACTTCCCATACTCTGGAATAAACTCCCCATTCGTGTCAAGCAAAGCACTTTACTAGCCCTTTTCAAGAAAAATCTTGACAAGTGGATGGGTAACAGGAAATTCATCCCGGGGATCACTTCAACAGCCTTGCTTGATAGGGGCACAGGAAACTAACGTCCGGCAACAGGACGACTGGAAATATTCTTGGGCTAGGCTTGTGTTGGCTCTAGGGCCATTAGCCTAGTACTCACCTATGAACCTATTTGTCCTTAAAGAGTCAATTATGTTATAAAAATTATAATAATTCTGGAACATCAGATTCTGAAAGGAAGGCGATCTTTAGATGTCATAACTGTAAGGCTTGTAATTCCATCTTTACGTGCACTTCTTTTGCACACCATGCTTCTAGTATTACATAGACGTGGATTTCTATGATGACTGCGAGAGAAGAGATCTTGTTTATTATGCTACCTGTTGCCCATGCAGTGCCTTTTATATGGGGAAGACTAATAGATCATTCAAGGACAGGATTTTAGAACACTTGAACAATATTGCAAAGTGTAAAAGCACTAGTGCTTTAGCCAAGCATATTATTCAGAAAGAGATAAGGCATTCTTTTAAATTTTTTGTTTAAGAGCTAACGAGCAATAATTTGAGGGAATTTGATAAAAAAATAAGACCGAGAGTTGCGAATAGAGATAGATTTTATTACTGAGAGCATATGTGGAAGCAGGACTGAATGAGAGGGTCTCACTTAAATTGGAATTAAAGAAGAGACCCTTGTGACATTAATGTTATATATTTTTCTTATTTAATATTCCTTTGCTGCTTGTCTTTATATTTTCTGTACACGATTTTCTTAGATTTTAATATTGAAGGCATTAGTTCATGATAATTAAATTACCTTTGTTTTTGTTTGAGATTCATAGGTTTTATTTGCAGCAAGATTTATTACTATACCCAACCTTATACCTTATAAGCCTGGAGTATCTTGTCGCATTGATTGGCAATTATAGGTTACTTATTATGATCAGCTTTATAAGCTGGGTACCTTGTTGCAATTATTTGTTATTTTTGTCTGGGATTGCTTAATTTTTGCATGACTAGACTATGTGGTAAATTAACACTGTATTAAGCTTTTGTTTTGGTGTTCAACCTTTATGAGCTGCAATCACTGTATATTTTTAAACTCTGCTATCAAAAAAAAATGGTTGTGCTGTTCTATATATGTAGCTATGGATTTTAACTGCTGGTATCAGCATTATATTTTCATTTAGACACATTCTTTTTGGCATGCAGTACCTATGATTGTAAGATTTGTCGATGTTCAAATACTTCCTGCTTTAATTATACAAGCTGTGTGCCTTTTGTTTAGTTTATTGGATGGAAATAGTCATGTGACCACTCTGCGCTGTATGTTGGTGGCACTTTTAATCTAATAGCGTTGCTGCTTTTTAGTGGGATTGATGAGATTGTAAAGAGTTTTATTTTTTTTAGACTGCAGCAGTTTTAGGTTAGTCATAGATATGTAATTCAGACTGTTTTTATTAACGATTGTGAGGCTATTGATTTATTCTGTTTTTTCTTGTTCAATTTGTGTACCTTTTATTTAGGTTTAAGTTGAAGCAATGTTTTCTATATGATGAAGCGATTACTATGCTGTTATAGTTATGTGAGTCTTATGTTTTAAGTGTCATAACTTTTTCCTTAACTTTACGAGTTCTATATTGCAATAGTTTTTGCTGTATAGACATTATCATCCATGGATCTTTTTGGTTAAGTCTTTGCAGCACCCCCTTTTTAAGGTTTTTAGGTTAGATTATTATGTTTACATCCATGATAGCAACAATTTTATCATTTTCTCTGTTTAATTTGTATTATTAGGTTTTGTTATAAATACTATATTTTTATTTTTTTTTACTAGTACCTATTCAGTTGTTTTGTTTTGAATTACTAGGTAAGAGTTTAGTGAGGGGGTGAATCATGTTAGGTTGTTAAAACCATGTGACTACTGAACCTTTTGCGATTGGTTGACATAATTTTAAATAGTGTTTGGAAAATGTTTGTAGTTATGGTCTGATGAAGCAGAGGTAACACTGCAAAAGCGCTTACCTTCATATTTTAATAAAGCTACTTTTTGTGTATAGACATACAGCCATGGTTGGAAGGAGCTTTTCTCTTTTTCTTGGATTTGGTTGCTACTATTTAGTCCAAGCTTAACTGAGCAGCCCACTTTTTTCTGTGTAGGTCAACAGATAAGTATACAGTCCTATGATTGCAGATCTAGACTTAATCAGTTTTGAGGAGGCTCACACCTCCTTCAGAAAAGGGAATACGTAATCTTGGTGTACACTGATTTTTATAAATCATTTGATAAGCATGAAGCATTTTTCTTGTTCTCCTCTCCTACTGATCCCATACCTTTTGGGGCCAATCACCCAAAACTGTACATTAGAACAGGAAGAGGAAATTGGTTTACAGCTTGGACTTTGCTCCTAGATGTCAGGGCTGTTTTCAGTATTAATTTTATTCTTCTAAAATATGCCTTACTAGGTTTTGTTTGCATTTATTCATCAATTCATAAATATTTATACACTCCCTCCTGCTCAAGTTCCTTTATATTACATTTCTTTCCAGACTATTTTCTTTGTGCTGAAGGTCTCTTATTTTAAAAGTTGCTTTTATACATTTATCAAGACAAAATGACATTTTTATATCACCTGAAAAAGTTTTGACCACTTTCAGTGGGCTTTCAAGTTCCTCATCTGATGAACTGTACAGTTTTAAATCAAACACAAAAAGAAGAGAAATCTTTACACTGATTTCTGGGAGCCAAATTGTAACCATGACCTAATCTGTTAAGTTGAACTGCAATATAATGTGTCAGGTGTTGTCTCAGTAACTCACACAGTAAACATAGATAGTCTTCCTCATTAACTCTTCCGTTCTCTCCCTGCTGACTTCTCAGTGCTAGACATCATACACTTTTCTATTTTACATTGATACCTGTCTGGATTATGCCACATCAATTAATTATTTTGTATTTCTTTCTTTGCAATATAGCTTCCATGATATAGATTTTTCCTTGCCTTCATTGTAGCTTTCAGAACTCACGTTTGACCTATTTCGCCTTCCTATTATGTTAATCCACCAAATATCTGCAGTCACCAGCTAACCAAAAGAGTTAACTCACTTCTTTATATCTGTGGCATTATTTCAGATCTTACTTAAGGCTCCACCAAGCTATCTGGAAATTATGTCAGGTAATGTAAAAAGGATGGCACGGTGGTGTAGCAGTTAGTGCTGTCACCTCACAGCAAGAGGTTCTCCGGTTCGATTCTTGGCTGGGGTGCCTTCTATGTGGAGTCTGCATGCCCTCCCTGTGTTCTTGTGGGTTTCCTCTGGGTGCTCTGGTTTCCTCCCACATTCCAAAGACATGCAGTAGGTGGATTGGACACTCTAATCAGCCCAAGGTGTGAATGTGTGCATGCCAGTGTGTGGTGCACCCTCTGAGGAGGGTTGGGCCTTGGGCTAGCAACTTGACCCTGTAAAACCCATACCTGCTACGGAAACAATGAGTGCTGAAGGGCGCTTGTTTTCCAATGTACTGTATGCATGGGACTGAATCCAGGATCCAAAAATGTAAAAGAGACATATTGTCTAACAGATCCTAGTTAAAAAAAAAATCTCAGTGCACAAATATGACATTTAATGACAGCAGAAATGCTTCTCTATTTTTCCAATTTTCCAAATAGAAAATGAACTAACAAAAGTGTTGCTCTCTTGTGCCATTCAATACAGGTTCTGCATCACTGGGATCACTACATTTGTCTCTGCAGACACAGTCTGGTGCTTAGATTCTGTCTTTTATTCTTCTGACTTGAATATGAATGGTTTGAACCCCAACAACGAAGCTTTGAGTACAAGCGCAGTCTCCAAAACCAAAGGGCGGATGGGAGAAGGAGCCAGAATCAGTGGGGTTGTACGAGCAGAGGTCTCTGGACCTATTCAGGTAGGAGGTGGGAGAACTCCCATCTGAATTTCTGTCAAAACTCCTCATCTTTCTGTCCACATCTGCTTCACTGAGACTTCTAAATGAATGGGAAGAGGCAATGGGGGGGAGATCTGCTTCTTTCCAGGAAGGGTGATGGGAGCCAAGAGGGAACTGGATCCAGGGAAGATGCATATCTTGTTCTTGGTAGATGTCTAGACTCTGAATGGGTTGGATCCAAAGAGACAGATCTGGTGTCTGAAGTCGTCAGATCTTAAGGTTTTTGTGTCAGATCCAAGGTTTTATGAGGCTTCTTCTGAGGCTCTGACATCAGATCTAAAGAAGACTGATAAAAGTTTGGATGCTCCTAAGGCCTCTTTCTTGCCTCCTTCTTCTCATGTTTGGAGGTTTGGCTTCCAGTCAATGACTCTCCAAAGGCTGAAGGAAGAAGGTGTTTGAGGATTAATTTGTTTTTTTCTGTCAATCTTGGGTTAAAAGTTTTATAAATCCAGCTTGCAAATGCTCTGGTCCCAAGCAATAAGAAATCACTGGAAACCAGGGTGGAGTAAATGCACTTTAAAATCCTTTTAATATCCACAAGTAAATTTCAGGTACGCTTTTAATATCCACAAGTAAATTTCAGGTATGCAAGCATAAAACTTTTGCCCCGAGGGCTTCCTCAGGCATATAAAACAACTTAAAAAGACTACTGAATAGTTTAAATAGTGTAAAAAAAGTCACTCGCACAAATCAGTTGAGAGTTACAATTAAAGGATCAGTATGCTCTTAAAAACATTATATGTAATAACAAGTATATGAAACTTAATGGCTTATAAAAACATATAAATCTAATATAAAAATGGGTATAAAAAACTTATATAAAGTTTATAAAGAGCAGCATGCTTACATATGAAAATATAGTAATGATGCAGTGAGAATTTTTGAATTTGCAGTAGAAAGAAACATGTATGAGTTATTTGCTCAGCATATGAAAGGAACTTTTTACAAACTTAATAAGTGAGAGCATATAGCACTTAGAAGCTTAATTAATAATGCTGACATAGTTATAAAACCTGCATACAAGGGTGGGGATGTAGTGGTTATGGACACTACTTTTTATATACAAGCCATGCATAAAATGTTGTCCACTGATCACTATGTTAAAATTACTAAACACGAACAAATAAAACTGCTAACCATGTTTCTAAGAGTTTAGTTAACCTACAAAATGACAGTAAGATAAACAAGGAATTGTTTGACTATTTATTAGTTAAAAATCCTAAGGTACCAATAATTTATGGAGTTCTCAAGATCCACAAGTCCACCACAATTCCACCCATGAGGCTCATCGTATCAGGTAGAGGCTGAGAAACTGAACCAGCTTCAAAGTACCTTAGAAGCACAGCTTAGAGTTAATTTTGAACACACAGGTGCAATTTTGCAATATACCACTGATTTTTTTTAAACTTTATATGGGTGGAGAGCTGGCAGGAATCTCACCGACTGTCATTTTGTTACTCTAGATGTCGACAGTTTATTCACTGTCATCCCCTCAGATATAGGGATATGTAATGTGTCAGTTTTTATTCTAACAAAGAATATGAGCAATCATTCATTAATACATTATGTAACATCCTGCTTTTAGTTATTGAGAACAATGTTTTCCTGTTCCAACCACAACTCTATAAACAAGCAATGGGAGTTGCTATGGGCACCCCCATAGTCAACACATTTGTCAACATTTTAATGTATATGTGGGAACAGGAGCACATTTTATCAGCTAATAATCCATTTCATGAGAATGTAGATTTTACAAACGATTTGTGGATGTCCTGTTTATTGTCTGGGAAGGAAACAAAACTACCTTCGATTTGTTTTATGATTATATATCTAATACATGTGATTTTTAAAATTTAAGAAATGCTTCTCTTCCTCAAATATTGACTTTTTAGATATAATCATAACTACAGATGATAGCTATAGTCCTAATACCTGTTCATACAAAAAACCTGTTAAATGTAACAACACTTTACATTTTCATTTCATTTTCAAGAATGTAGTGAATAACCAATTCTTGAGAATAGCTGTAGATAGGCACACAGAGCCCGATACCCATACTACCACTAAACCTAAACTTAGATGTACCTTGACTTATAACAGGAACTCCTTAGCCATTGAAAATATAATCCGTAAACACTAGCACATACTACAGGATGTTCCATCACATAGTAATTATATCACTTCACAAGCCCTGTTTTCACATAAGAGACTCAGGAATTTAAAAAGCATATTATGCTATAGAGAACAACCCAGATTGTGGCATCCATCCAACTCAAGGAAAAAGACACTTATATGTGTGGCAATTGTGTATTCTGTAAGTACATTGACACTAAGAAAATTATTAAGCATCCTGTAACAGCCACAAATTTTGAAATTAGAGCCTATGGTAATTGTAACACCAGGAACCATGTGTATCTAGCAACATGCAGTCATTGTGAATCCTATTATATAGGTAAAACAAACCAGAGGCTTAAAGACTACATATCCAGTCATCTCTTAGAAATTAACAGAGAAGTAGTTGCTAATGCCTTAAGCAAACATAAGCTGGAAAAGGGATCTGCCGACAGTTTTAAATTCCTGATTTTAGAAGTTGTGTATGAAAATGATAATGGTGAAAATATTGTTCTCAGAACAGAGAGAGTAAACTGGACTGGATTTTGAGGTTTAAGGCTCATATTATGCCAGGGCTTAATGGTATTGCCCCCTTAAACCTATGCTCATAACCAAGCATGGGTCTGTGTAAATACATTTGTTGCAGCAATATATGTATTTTCATATGTAAGCCAGCTGCCTCTTTCTAAACTTTATATAAGTTCTTTATACCCATTTTTATATTAGGGTTATATGCTTTTACAAGTCTTTAAGTTTCACATACTTGTTACTGCATATAATGTTTTTAAGAGCATAGTGTTTAACTGTCAATTGATTTATGCATGTGACTTTTTTTACACTATTTAAACCATTCACTAGTCAATGTAAGTTGTTTTATATGGCAGAGGAAGCCGTCTGGGTGAAAGCTTTATGCTTGCTTACCTGAAATTTACCTGTGGATATTAAAAGGATTTTAAAGTGCATTTACTCCACTATGGTTTCCAGTGATTTCTAATTTCCTATTGAATACAGTTGGTGTGTCACTGGATTTACTTAAGTGCTGATTCACTTTTTTCATGCTGATCCCAAACAATATACACAGAGATTAAGGGAATCGGACAACTGGATCTTATGCCTGCATTTGCTGTGTTTTTTAAAACCTGACGGTTTATCTGCCATGATAATAACAAAGTACAGCAATAACCACAGTACTACACCAGAAAGACAAAACTAATCAGAAAATACTACAAGAACTACTATTACTACTAACTTTTATTTTTTTTTAATAGAATTAGGGGGAAAAGGCAATACAGGTACCAATAACGGTATTTAGAAAATACCAACTAGCAGTAAGACAAGAAAAATGACCAACCATTGTAATTAAGAATCACTCATAGGAAGAAAGAAACACCAAACTAGAAATACCGACAAGCAGAAAAAAGAAAAGTAGAACAATTACCAGCGATGGTAATTAAGATCTACTAGTGGTAAGCACAAATAAATAAATAGGTAAAGGGAGGATAACAAATAAAGGTTGGAAAGCTATAAGTCCAAAAAAATTGAATAAATTATCATTTTTTCACAAAGCACACTCAAGAATTGTAGAGATCATGTCCGTTCACAATGACAGCAAATGAGATCTGGGGAATGAGGTGGACTGTTGCATTGGGGGTAAGGGAGGAGCTTGAGATCTTGTAGTATCCACAAGTTGTGAAACAGCGACCTAGTTGGATCTGGGGATCTGATCCCAATCCATATGTTGAGGAATGAATGAAAATTGATGACATCAGATTCATGTTTTTGTTATACATACTGTGCTATTAGGTTCATCTGTTTTACTTTCACACATTTCAGTGGCATTTCGTCTGTTTTACTTTCATACAATTCATTGGCATTGCGTTAGTTGTCTGTTTTACTTTCACACAATTCATTGGCATTGTTTTGATTTTCTGTTTTACTTGTACACAAAGCTTCACTTGTGTGCATCTGCAGTGATTATACTGTGGTAACTATGTTTATGAACATGTAGCATTATGTTTGTGATGTATCTCCTACAAAATAACTGGAAAAATTGTATGGTTAAGTTCCACTTCATAACTGGTTCTTACTGTACAGTGTTTGTTTTTAGTACTGCATCAGTACAATTCTTGGTCATTGCCTGCCTCGGTAACACAAGATTACAATGGATGTTTTTTTACTAAGCTTTCTCCATATCATCCCACCATCATTCAAGAGATCACTCATTCACCAAGCAATGGTCCCCAATATTTGGGTGAAAGCTGACAAGGGGTCGATCACCCAAACAGTCGAGAAGGTATCTGTGTCTGGTCTGTATCTTTCCTCCCTTTGTGTTACCACAGGGACTACCATTATCACAGTAGCCTGAGTGTTCACCTTCTCAGTCCATTGCCATCTGTATTTCAGGACTGGAATTTAATATTCCCCAGGCTGAATAACTATACAGCTCCCCCAATCTTGTGACTTTACTTCCGCCCGTCACACACCAGGCTTCCCCTCTGGTCATGTGGGTCATGGGCAGGGCTTCGGCCATCTACACCACAGAGTTAGTTAAATTAACAGACGTGTTTAAGCCATTTCTTTTGCTTCAAGTCTGTAAGGTTTTCTGTTCAATCTGACTGAGAAAATTTCCTGTTTTGCTATTAAAAATCCATGTCTAACTAAAAGAGGGTATCGTATTCTTCTGAGTTTTTAAAACCAAGTGAAATAACTCGTCCAGTCAGTGCCAAATACTCTGAGCACTGCTTGTGTGGCTACAGGGAATTGGTGCTGTGTTCATGCTGTGTTCACTGTCTTGTTCTGGGAACTGTTTACCTAACTTCCCTAAGTGGTTCTTAAATGTGGAGGTTTGGGTCTTGTTTCATGGTAGACCCAAAAATTAGTCTGAAAATAGTATGTATTTAAAAAGGAACTTTTAATTACTGTGATGCAGTTAGTGCAGAGGATTATGGCTATTAACTGTTAAAAAGTCATTTACAGTAATGCAGATTGTGATTCCTTCGTTTTCCATTTGTGTACTATGTGACTCAGTCAGTAACTTAACTAATCTGAAAAATGTCCACATGGATTAATGATCTACCCAAGGTAACATATTCAAATAAAGGTACTGCTTTTATGCGGGATCAGGTTAAAGGAAGAGGAATACCAATCAGCTTATGTGTTTCTGAATACAAATCAGTAATAATTATAATAATAATAGTTACTTCAAGTGCGTGTGTGTGAGCCGGTGAGTGCATGTTTATGTATGTGTGCTTACATACATGTGTGTGTGTGCGTGTGTATGATAACAGTAGTTCACTCTAGAGGACTGAAAGTCCACACCTTCATCAGTTACAATGAAAGAAACCCCAGACTTGGCTATGGGTAAGCCATTATGTCCAGCACAGTAAGCCTTATGGATCATTAGCTGCTCTAGATAAGAGTATCAGTCTTCAAAGGAATCTTCCATAACAGGGTTGCACATGAGAGGTCAAAGCTAGCTGCTGAGGTAGAGGAAACCAAATCTGGTGAGACTAATGACAGATAAGCAGAACTACTGTCACTTCCTTTCCTTCCTTTATTCAGTATTTTCAGAAACATTCCACCAGTGAAACAAGAACTGATGAAAAGTGCAATGTAAATATAATTTACCTGTAAACAAACAATGCATCATGATGTAAGCATTTATTCAATCAGCAATAACTATAAAGTGTACAGCTAGCTCTATTGGCATAGTGGTATAAGCCTGACTATGACACAGATGACCAAATTCTATGAGCGGCTTGCACTCTTCTTGGAGTTGATGGGGGGTACTGATGCAGGTAAGCAGGCTGACAACTCTTCTGGGGGAAGAGTGATGGGAAGGAGTTCCATGGTAGAATCTCTGTTGGAGACTGGAGACCACACACAGTATTTGAGGGCCTCAAGGTTAAATGCTACTGATATTGATTTTACAGCTGAGACTGACAATTTGAAAAATAGATTTGAGAAGAGAGGCTGCAATATTTCTGAAGTGGAGAGAGTATTGAAGGCAATTAAAGGCATGCAGGGTACCAATGGAAAGCCCTATTTTTCTGATGGACTCTGGGTAATGCCATCACATATTATAGATACACAGGTTTGTTTACCATTGACACACTCTAGTAATATTAGGGAAATTGAGAAGATTATGAGAAAGCATCGGCAAGTACTGACAACAGATCCTGAGGTTAGTGGAATAGTAGGACCTAGACCTTGTTTTGTGTATAAAAACGAAAAGAATTTGAAAAGAATTTTGTGCTATTCTAAGCCCAGTAGGACTAATATACATGAAGGGATGGCTTATGGTACTTACCCATGTTTGAACTGAAATTGGTGTAAGTATCTTGACAGAATTGGGGCTTTTATACACCCTGATACAGGGAAGCATCTTCAATTTAGGGTAGTAGCCAATTGCAATACATGCCATCTAGTATACTTAGCTATTTGCCAACAGTGTTATTGCTTCTATATAGGCAAAACAGATAGATGTCTACGTGACCGTATTAGGGAACATTTATATAGTATTAACAACTCCATTAGCACAAATGCTTTGGAAAAGCACGTTATGACTAATGACAAAACTCATGAATTCAAGTTTATGGTTATGGAGACTATATATGCAGATAACCGAGGGGGTGACTTAAGAAATAAAGTAGAAACCTCTGAACTCAATTGGATTATCAGGATGAGGGCGAATAAGGGAAGAGAGCTTAATGCTAAGATTTGTATAAAGTCAATACTTAAGAATAGACCCCTGCCCAAGTGACATAAATATATGGTATCTTTCATGTATATACATTTTATATTTATATATGTATTTGCATCATTTTCCTTGTATACAATTTTATACACCATATACTTATAAATGTATACATCTTTATATGTACAAAATTTTTTAGATATACATTTTTATTTGTATACTTGTTTTATATATATATATATATATATATATATATATATATATATATATATATATTCTTTATATAGATATTTTTGAAGAGTAGGAGTTTTTATTTGTGATTTTAGATAGGGACATGTTTTTGACTGTATTGCATTGCAATATACAAAGTTTCTATCTTTTCCATATGCTTCTGCTTTAAGAAAGAGATCCAGTGATGTCATTTATAGATTGAATGATTTTACCAGGGTTTTTATTGGTTGAATCCTTTTTAAAAATGAACTGATTTTAATGGAGTATTGCCTAATGAAGCAGTCTTGAAGTACTGTGAAAGCGCTAGCCACCAAATAAATGTTTTTTGCTTCTTGATGGACTATATGGACTAATTTTTGATGTACCTGACCTACCGTGGATTGGTTCAGCATTTTTTTCTTTTTATCCTTAATTACAGTAACTATTATGTTTGTAATACTTTGTAAACAACTTACAATATCTCAGCAACCACTTGAATTACACACATACTGCCAGCAGCATTTTATTCATCTAGCTGAGAGCTTTCATATGAGGCTAAGGAGTTTTGTCTGTGTTACTTGGTTAGTGAACTATTTAGATAAATGTGAAAATTCTATCTATATAAATTAATATCATAAAAACAACAGTTAATATATTTTTATCTGCACTAGACAGAGGTGAAATATTAATGTAGTTGAGTTTGTCATTGTGTAAGCTTTAAGATGAACTCTTTTAAAACCTTGTACATAGCATGGTTTTGGAATTATTGGTGGAAATATGAATAAGCAGTATTTGATGCCTAGAGGCATCAGTAGGAGTTAACTCCGGATGCACCTGGGGCATCACTTGGATGTAATGAGTTAACCCCAACTAAAAATGCCTCTTTCTGTCCATTTGTCTACCTTTATGCTCAGCCTATGGAAATGTTGATACAGTAAACATTTTGATTGTCCACATGCATAAGATATGTGTTTATTAATTATCTAAAAAGGGGTGAAGACAATATAATCACTTAAGACAAGAGTTCTTTTACAACTGTGATATTATTTTGTTATATTGTGTCCGGTAAAAGAAATGAAGCAGCGAGTGAGTGGGAAAGAGTATGCAAATACAGAGTGGACCTTTCTAGACAAGCAAAGTTGAGTAATTACCACAAACATGGAAGAAAAGATTCCCAAAATATTAAAGGTCTTGCAGTGCCTAACAGAGTTCTTGGGAGTAATTCGGGCATAGCTGGTGAAGTGAGGAAGGAGATGGCACCAATACAGGAAATGGTCCTTGAGGTTATCAGACAAGCTGAGTCACTGGAATAGTTGGTGATAAAGCTTCAGGCCTAAGTTCAAGACTTGATGGAAACTACAGATAGACTGATAAAGTGTGAAGACCTAAATCGTCAGAAGTGCAGAGATGATGTTGAAATACTAGGTCTGGCAGAAGGGAGAACCCCAACGATTTTATTGAACAGATAGTTAAATATTGTTTCTTTGAAAATTCTACACAATTGTAACATCATTTTAGCCTACCTGTGTTTTTACAATTTGTATTGCATTACTTGATTTATTTTTGTACTTCTGTAACTGGATCATGACTGAAAAGGGTCAGTAGGCCTGCTCACTCACTTGGTCATCAAATTGATGGATAGACAGATAGGTAGATAGATAGATAGATAGATAGATAGATAGATAGATAGATAGATAGATAGATAGATAGATAAAAGAGACTTTGTTATTCCATGCATTAGCTGTCAGATTGCTTGTGCTCATATGCTGAGACAACCAGTGAATAAAAGAAGACCCAGACATTTGATTGTACTTGCAGAGACTGTCTATTAAAGCAAAGGGCATTGTGAAAGGGCTTTTTGATTGCAGGCGTGCAGGTTAAGATTTTATTTTATTTATTTTTATTTTACATTTGTTGACCGGGAATAATCCAGCTGAGTTACAATTAGCCCTTTTTCAGTGGAGGCCCAGGGAGAAAAGCTCCAGAAAACTATTATAAACTACAGTAATACATTAATTAGACAGTACAGTAAAACAAATACAGAGGCAAAGTCAAAAAGGTATTACAGAGATGTTTTAGCTGGTATTTGCAACATGCGTACAGCTATCAAATATTTACAAGTCAATAAGTAATGCAGTCAGTGTGGCAAAAATACATTCTAACAGTCTAAGTATTTCTTCATATGATGCTGTTAGATCAAGATTATAAGGGATGTATGTAAGGGAGAGAGATTATGCTGAAATATATAGGAGTTAGGGTTTGCCAAAGTACATGTAGACAGTCCAGGAGGAATAGAAGTGTTGAGACAGTAAGAGAGTAATGGTAAAAACTTAGGAGAAGTGGTCAGACAACAGTTCATGATGGATGAGTACAGTGGCAGGACCAGAGTATTTTTAGGTGTTCTTTGGCAGTTGCTTTGAATTGCTTTGGTTGATTTAGTAATCTAATTTGAAGTGGAAGCTTATTCCATGCTATGGTAGGATGGAAACTATATAGGTTGCTTCCCATTTTTGTCCTAGGTTTATAGATAAGTAGTAAGTCTTGGTCAGAGCTGTGGAGTGATCTTGTTGGAGAATAGTTGGATATGAGGGAGGATAGGTTAAGGCAGTAGAGGTCGATATATTATAGAGGGTAAAATCTGAAACTGATAGAGCAGAAGCAGGTTAGGTAGTTCCAGCCAGTTTAAGTGTTTAGGTGAGACACAGTGAAGAGTTTTATAAGTGTGTTGGGCAGAGAATCTGGCTACTTTATTATAGGTTGAGTTATGTTTTGCTAGGAGTGAGGTGTTAAGATTTGCGAATATTTGAAAACCATTGGAAGATTTTTCCCAAGCTGTATATGTGAAGAGAAGATTGATAGCCTCAGCAGTGAGAAAAAGTGGGAAGAAGTATGGATGAAAAAACTGCAGAGGTCAGAATTATTGGGTGTTCATTTACGAGAAAGCCATATATATATATATATATATATATATATATATATATATATATACACATATATATATATATATATATATATATATATATATATATATATATATATATATATATATATATATATATATATATATACACATATATATATATATATATATATACACATCTGAGAAAAAGGTGGGAGGTAGAACAAAATGGTGGCTTTGGACTAGGATGCAGCCTGGCTGTGCAGAACAAGAGGGCTGATAGTCCTGCCCCAAACAGTCAGTCAGCAGAGTCATGTGCTGGGATATGGAAGTGATAGAAGGTCAAAACACTGCAGTCAGGGATCAAGGGGCAGCAGTATATGGAGATCAGTGTCTAAGAAAGAAAGAAATACACTGTCATGGTACTATTACATGTAAATGGACAATGAGACCTTTCTTCAGATGTGAATATGAGAAAAGAGTCCTGGCAATACATCTGTGTTGCAGGGGGCCAAGGGAGGAAGCCAAACTGGTGAATCGAGAGAGATCTCCCATGAAAGACAAAAAGGAAATGTGCTGAATCTGGGGGCTGACCTAGAGCTTCTAGAGAAATTCAGTGAGGGAGCTGTGAAAGAAGAATAGGAGATGATAAGGTGAGAATGAAAAAAAGACATGAAGAAGGTGGAAAATCACAATGGGAAAAAAGATCATACAAAGGGACCAATAAAGAGATGGACTAGATTGATGGACAAAGAGACTCTAACACCAGGGGATGTGGTACAGATGGCTGACAAAATCTGAGTATGTATCTAGGTATGGCAAGGAATATGGGGAAACGTATGCAATGGGGGAAGTGTTTAATAGTGCCTGAAGACTTGTTTTACTTCTTGTCAGCACCGTGCACCAGTACCAACATGCCAAGAAGGCTCATGAGCAGTGCGATGAAGGAAGGTCGATGATGGAAACTTCACGTGCTTGTGAAAAAGGAAGAAATGGACAGATTAACGAGACTTGCTCTAGCCACTCCCTGGCCTTCTGGGAAAATGATTAGCTTGTATGGCTCTTCCAGTATGATTGTTCGGGCAGCACCAGACACCTGGCGGGTTTTGTTTTACGACTTCTGGGGTTCATGGAACTAAGTCTGATTGACTGTATATGCAGTTGTACAAGATTTTAATTGTGTTTTCAATATACTGGCCGTTCTAAAACATAGGACAACAATAACGCAATTGCTCAGATTCTTTCAAACATTAAAAATTGTAACTTGGTCCTTTCTTTTGATAATATTTGTTCTTCTGTGTGAATTTAAAAAGTTCATGTATACATATATGGCAGAGCAAATTAAGTAGTGCAAATGTTCAAAGCTTTATGTTAAAATGTGTACCCATATTAGGTTATTGCAAAGGGGGAGTGGCAGGGGAACCTATTAATGTAAACGTTACTAACCAATTTGTTTTTCTAGTTCTACAAGAGGTGACAGGTAGCACAAAGATTATTGGGAATACTGGGATTCATTGTAGAATTGCATAGAAGTATCCCACAGGATATAGATCTCCATGGGCCTCATGGATATTGGGTAGGGATAACAAACAAATCATCCCTGGGATTAAAAGACGTTAGCAGAATGTGGCAGCCTTAGCTCATAAACAGAAACAGAACATGCTGGAGGGATAGATTCATGTCTCAGAGACTTCCCATACTCTGGAACAAACTACCTATGTATATCAAACAAAGCTCCTCATTAGCACTCTTCAAGAAAAATCTTGATGATTGGATGGGAGATAGGAAATTCACCCTGGGGATCACTTCTGTGGCTCTGCTTGACAGGGGCACAGAAAAATAATTTTCTTGGGTGGCAAAAGCCAGGGTACCGTTTGGCTAGGCTTATATAGGCCCTAGGGCCAATAGCCTAGTACGTACCTATGAACCTATGAACCTATAAGAGTTTTACATTGTGGCCTTTGAATTCATTAGCCACTCTACTGCTGAGGTTTGCCCTCCCAGGGCCCCAAACATGGGCAGCAGTCGTGCAAGGTGAAACCACATGCTAATGTGACAATCCAGAAAAGTGGCTAATGCTAATTAACAATGTGCTCACCACCAGAAATGCCTGCAGCTCCTGAATTGCTCAGCTGATTTATTCAAATAATCAGTCAAACAAGTAAAATTTTACTCTAGAAGTTAAAAGTGATCACAGTGAAAACATGACAGTTACCCATTTACTACTCTACAAGTATTCACAGTTCAGTAAAGATGTGGCATGTGTGTGTGTGTGTGTGTGTGTGTGTGTGTGTGTGTGTGTGTGTGTGTGTGTGTGTGTGTGTGTGTGTACCTATGGGAGCACGAATGTGTGTGTGTGTGCCTTTCCAATGTTAACACTAGAGGGAGCTGTGAGTATCGGAGTGTGTGGAGTCTGCATATAGGTGAATGGGTGAAAGTTTCCATGAGTGTCAGTGACGTCTTGTGCATGTGGATGAGTGGATGTGGGAGTGTATTTGTGTGCTCATATGTGTATGTATGTGTGCTTGTGTGAGAATGTTTATGTGTGTGTGTGTGTGTGTGTGTGTGTGTGTGTGTGTGTGTGTGTGTGTGTGTGTGTGTGTGTGTGTGTACCTATGGGAGTACGAATGTGTGTTTGTGCCTTTCCAATGTTAACACTAGAGGGAGCTGTGAGTATCGGAGTGTGTGGAGTCTGCATATAGGTGAATGGGTGAAAGTTTCCGTGAGTGTCAGGGACCTTGCTTGCTTGTGGATGAGTGGATGTGGGAGTGTATTTGTGTGCTCGTATGTGTATGTATATGTGCTTGTGTGAGAATGTTTATGTGTTTGTGTGTGTGTGTGTGTGTGTGTGTGTGTGTGTGTGTGTGTGTGTGTGTGTGTGTGTGTGTGTGTGTGTGTGTGTGTGTGCACGTGCGCGCCCTAGGGTGTCTTTGTGCAAGAGGGTGCCTTTGCTAATGGAATATATGGGCACTAGGAAGAACACTAAGTGCATTCTGGCTTGAGACATGGTAATGAGATGATAAAGATCATTGTGGCTATTCATGTATCTGAATCATGTTTTCACCTCTGCACTAATTCTCCAACCCATTATAAGCAATTAACATGAGCAGTGAGCATTTTAGTAAATCCTAGACTGTGTTTCATGTAATTGTAAACATAAAAGGTTGAAAGAACTGTTATAATTTTATAGAAAGTATATATTTGTTTCATGGTGTGGGATAAAGAATACAGTAAATGGACTGTTCTATGGACTATATAACAAATCTATATAAAGAAAGTAATTACACTGTAAATACTGTGCTAATGATTATGGAGAGTATAGTGTGTAACAGGTTTAGTTAGTATGAATCAGGGAATATAGAAGGATTATTTTTAATAAGAAGAAATGTCATAGTACTTCACAAAGATCACAGCCATGGAGGGGGAGGGGGTGCTGATCTAGGTGGACCACATTGGGACTGACAAACACAGGCGGATCTATTTTCTAGCCAGGAGGAGTATAGGATGAGAGGTTTTCTCTGTTTCAAAAGACCTTTAAACCTAGCCTTTCTGAGTTGGGGGAAAGATATATGATGGGGTGAGGAACTGTGTTTTGCCACCTGGAATGGGAGGGGTCCAATATAAAGAGAAAAAAAAAACAACCTGTAGGATGGTGAGAGAGAGAGGCTGGGTATTGTTATTGTGTGGGAGCTGAAGTTGTGAAGGAAAGAGGTCTTAAGATCAGAGAGGAGGTTCAAGTAGCTAGGGGTGAGTTACATGTAGAAGAGGAGAGAGGAATAGGTGTAGACATAATGGTAATGGAAGGCCATAAGTGGGAAAGGCTAGATACTGCAGCAGGAGATGAAGGAATGTGGGCATTAGGCAGGAGGCAGAAGGAAGGAAGGAAAGCAAGGTAATGTTGATGGTAGTTCTTTACTGACCAAATGATGACAGAAAAGAGGTAGTAAAAAGAAATGTTTTACAAAACTGCTAGAAATCGAACACGAGGTGGATAAGGTGGTAATGGGGGTATGTCACTGTGGTATCACATTTGAACAAGGGCAAGAGTCCCATAAAGGTTGCAGAAAGCCTTAGAGGAGGAAATCAATAAGAGTGGACTGGTGGATGTGTAGAGATATAAAGGAAGGGGGTGGTAAAAACTTTCAAGACAGAAAGAATGAGAGCCAAGTAGGTATCAGTGGAAGAAGTTAAGAGGGTGGATGCAAAGGAAAGGAATAACTGGATCATGCTGCAGTTATCCTAGATGGCCGGGTAGTCATGGAAGGAGAATAGGCATGGAGATCAAATCTGGTGCAATGGAGGAGAAGCTATCAGACTAGATGGTTTCAAGAAATGATGGAATGAGTTTTAGCAGGAAATATAAATGAAAATATGCGTGTGTGTGGGATCAGAGAACAGGATGGAATTAAAGTACCAAGGAGTGGTAGAACAGCAGTAGATAGGTGTAGTATGTGTAGAAATGAGGAGGCAAAAATGGTAAGATTACAGGGTAGGTTAAACTGGCTATGTAGTGAAGTTCAAAAGTTAGAGTAACTATTGGAGAAAAACTGATGGTATTAAGTCGGTATTTAGGGCAGAGAAAGACTCAAAGGTACAGTTGAAGACTGAGAGAAAGGGATCACAATGATGGGGGCAGGGGAGGTGGGTAGTAAATTGTTATGTTGGAGCTTGAAATATCAGAAGCAGATGAAGAGGGTGAGATTTAGTGAATAAAGGTATGGTAGCAAGCATTAATGAGACAAGAGAAAATGTAAGAAATGCTATGAAAACGTGAACGAGAGTCAGGAGAAGGAGGGTTTAATGAATGTAGTATGAAAGGGAAGATTGTGATAGACAATAATGGAGACATCTGAACAGAAGTAAAGGCATGGGAAAGGAAAGGAAAGGAGAGGAAAGGAAAGGAAAAGAAAGGAAAGGAGAGGAAAGGAAAGGAGAGGAGAGGAAAGGAAAGGAAAGGAAAAGAAAGGAGAGGAAAGGAAAGGAAAAGGAAGGATAGGAAAGGGAGGGGAGGGAAGGGAAGGAAAGGAAAGGAAGGAAAGGAAAGGAAAGGGAGGGAAGGAAAGGAAAGGAAATGAAAGGAAAGAAAGGAAAGGAAATAGAGGGGAGGGGAGGGAAGGGAAGGGAAGGAAAGGAAAGGAAAGGAGAGGTAAGGAAAGGGATGGGAGGGGAGGGAAGGGAAGGGAAGGGGAGGGGAGGGAAGGGAAGGGAAGGAAAAGAAAGGAAAGGAAAGGAAGGGAAGGGGAGGGGAGGGAAGGGAAGGGAAGGAAAGGAAAGGAAAGGAGGGGAGGGAAGGGAAGGGAGGGGATGGAAGTTAAGGAGTTTCTCAGTGGAATTCTATAATCAGCAGGGATTCTGGTTGCAGGAGGGATGGTGGAGATATTTAATGACGGGTTATATAAAGGGGAGTTAAGGCATTAAATGTAAAAACTGACAGTCCTATTAAAAATGAAAAGAGATACAGAGGATGTAAAGGATCATCAACAGATCTGTTTATGTGATACTAATGTTAAGATACCAACAAGAAGAAAACAGTTAACTGGGAGGAGCAAACAGATTTTGTAACAGGAAGATTATTGGCTGATCATTAGAGGGCATAACAAATCTTACTGTGGTAAAAGGGAAGAGGATAGCTGATCTTGATGGTTATTCAGAAAACATTTGATACTACAGAGTGGGATTATCTGTTTAAGGTTCTGCAGTGGGTGGCTGGAGAAGGCTGTTGCATCAAGGGAGTGAAGACAGTACATAAGCATCCATGAACTGAGATGATGGTTAGTGAGGGTAGGTCCTAACAGCTTGACTAAGAGCTACTTGCCAAGATTGCCACTTGTCAACAAGTTTGTTGTTGGTGGGGTTCAAAATTCTAAAACAAGTGGATAAAACATTAGAAAAGGGGGTAGACCAAGGCAAGAGTAACAGAAATGACTGTTTCACAGATGACTGTATGCTCCCGCTGGAGAATACAGAGTAACAGTTATCTGGGGTGCTAATAATCTTTGAGGAAGTTGGGAGGATAGTAGGATTGCAGTAACATCTTAAGGCATTGGTCACGTGATGGCAGTAGAGAAGAGGGTCTGCCTTAGTTAATTGGGTAGGGGAGTATCTTAGCTTGAAGTTATATTGTGGCTTGATAAGGAACTGAGTGGAACTGATACAAAGTTTTTGTAAGTTACTGGACGTGTAGGGCATTACACTTTAAGGGGAGGACTGAAGAAGTTGGGACAATGATTCTTCAATAGCTCATCTATTTTGGTAGACATATAGGTTCTTGACTGCAGGAGAAGGTTTGAAATATGATTCCAGTTGTACATGATATACTTTTATGAAGGAGAAAAAAATAGAGAATTGTAGGAGATACATCAACAATGTTGAAGAAAAGGGGAGTCGTGATGCTGTAAGCACCTGAGATGGTTGAAGAAGGACCTGAGATGGTTGAAGAAGGATAGCCTGAAAATGATGCAATGGGAGACAGTTGATACAGATGATTAAGGAGAAGCTTTTGTAAGGATAGACAAGGGCAGCTGATGTACAGAAACAGGTATGGGGATCCCCTCTTTGAAGTGGGTGAGGAGGGTTTACCATTAGGGGTGCCTGATATGCAAGATACAGAAGGACTGTGGCATAAATAAAGGTGTTGTAGTGTTGAAATAAAGGGGTCATACAATTAAAGGTTATTTTGAAGGGTGGAAGAAAAGAGGAAGAAAATAGGCATGGGGGTTAAGAAATTTCAAGAAATAAAGAAGTAGTTCAGAGTAGAGTTCAGAGTAAAGAGGAATGACTGTTTTCTATGGAGAACTGGTTAGGAATGCAATATAGTAGATAGAAGAGAAGAGGAAATTAGTATAGAAGGAAGGCTGACAGAAAGGGGTGAAAGACTGATGAATGGAGCAGGATTGAGAAAGGGAGATTACAATGTAAATTGAGCACTAGAGTGAAAAGGGGGGAAGGGTATGGAAAGTTTTCAGAGAAAATGAGTGAAGGCAGATCCTAGATGGGGTGATAATGACTTTGGGTAGAATTATGGAGGTTAGCAATGAAAGTGGAGTTTGTGGGTTTAGTGGGGATCTGCACTGAAACAATTTTTATAGGAGGTATAGAATGCGAGTCCAGTGAGAAGGGAAGAGTGGTAGACAGATGGTAGTTTTTGGAAATGTGGACAAGATGGAGAGGCCCAGTTACATATTTGGTGGTTTTGTAGGATTGCACAGAAAATGTACAGAGGAGTGTAACAGCTATGGACTCATATATTTTACAGGGGGGCTGACTTCTCATGGACTTCTTACCCCCTGTGTAATGGAAAGTAAGAGTGATGAATGGGAGGAGGAGAAAAAAACTAAAATTAAAAGAGCAATGGTGAAGGCATGGAAACATGAAAGGGTGGGTGCATGGGGAATCAGACGTGCAAGAATACAGATGCAGATGCAAAGACTACTGCATTAGATGGCATGCAAAAGCTGGAGGAAATGCCTTTGAGATAATAAGTAAAGGAGATGAATCATCCAGAGGGGAACATGAGGCATGCATGACAATTCAATAATTCAACAGCAGGTAAAGACTGAGAGCAGAATAGAAAGGGTGATTCAAGTAGTGCAGCCAGAAAGAGGAGGGGCGGAAAGAGTAGTTTGTTTAGGGGAATAACCTTTTGTTTCCAGGTGACTGATGCGCTGTGGGAGAATTAACAGTAGTAAAATGTGAGATGTTGTAAATTATAAATGACGTTGATTGTTTTGTATGGAGATGATGTGAATTGTTTGTATATCAGATTTCTGAAAAATGACAAACAGAAGAACAGTAAAAAATAGATAAAAAATAATCAACTTAAATTGACTCTTTTTTTCCTTGCAACGAGCTGTATTAGGAAGTTGGTATGGTAACCAAAACAAAAATGGACATATTCTTTTTATCACACTCACAGTCTTGGTCAAATTTTATGTAACTAGACAATGACTCTCATTAAAGGAAATAAGGGAGCAAATATGCCCTCATTTGTGTTGAAATATATAAAAACATAGTAATCCAAAAACAATGTTTTACTCTCCGGAAGGATTTTAGGAAGATGTGACATCAGATTTTAATGGTGTAGTTTTGTTTACTATATTTGTGTTCTGCATTGTTGTGTGAGGTTCTAAATACGACATTTGAAAATGTTGTTGCGATGTTATTAATTACAGTACCTTCTCTTTTAACTATGAACTATACTAATCGCTTTGTTGAGCCATATAATTAGAACCTCGTTTAGTACCTGTCATTCCTTCTCTCTTTTCTATAAAATTCACAATTTCTTCAAAGCATGTGAACCTGTTCAGAAAATATTTTCGGTATTTTTATATTTTATTTTTAATAATACGTATTTGTTAAAAAGAGGAACATTTTACTTATTTTTGCACATCATTTATCACTTCTAGAATCACCTCCATTGCTTTGAAATGTGACATCATAAAAATCACTATTTAGGACACAGTAATTCCTTCTTAGTGCATATTTCCAAACACTATCAACTGCACTATGGTGGACTGATTATCCTGATTTTTTTTCTGCTGTTTTCTTGTTTTGCAATCACCTCTGATTTAAAGGTTTTGATTGTTTTATTTTCTGATACATAGACACTTCTTTGTGTTTCTCATACATATAAAGCACCCCCTACAGTAACCATAATTTTAATATAAAAGGGGAGCTATTCACGCCATAAAATTAGAGCTCCCCAATAGAATTAGAACTATTATGTTAGTTCACTTCTCCACTACATTTTCAAACATGCCAAAACATGTTCGATTTTGAGTATAATATTATATGTTAAGCTTTTTTTAGTCATGTGGTCCACAAATGCCATAACTGGCCAATTTACTCAATAGAACAGCACATGATGAGTGACAGTTTAAACCCTGTCGGTAACATTTGTGCATATGTGTACTCCTGTCATGAATATGTACTACTGTCACCTTTTATATTTATAGCCTACATTATGTGATAATAGGTAAAATCTAGCAGTACATGTTAATTTACTCATAACTATATATATATATATATATATATATATATATATATATATATATATATGTTAACCCAGATAAAACACTGACACCCTGTTCAACTGTCTAGGAAGTACCCAATTGCACAAAATGCTAGGTTAAGAACCATAGACCACCAAGGCAAGAAATATCAATGTAACAGGAGTCACATGTCTCACACTGTGCAAGGTAAACCTCAAATATGCAGTTGCAATCAAAGTGGTTGTTTACTGCTATGGATCTCTCATAATTGTGTATCGTAATAAATGGACTATTTTTCATATATTTACAGTTTTTACAATTACCATGGGGAAAGGTACTCCTGGTTTTGTTTGAACTATTTTTATTTTCTTCACAATTCTTTGGCTGTTTTATTCAAATTGAGTCTTTACATTAGGATTGCATTTGTGTACTAGTAGTCTGGGCTTCTAGAATCTCAATCAGACCTTCCTTCCCTTCTAGAATTTTCCAATTGCATTGAATATATATTTCATTATACAATGATTGCCGATTAGTATTCGAAAACGTGCACGCTGATTGGCCAGCCCAACCAGCGTGCCCGTTGTAAATCCGACATAAACTAATGGAAGAAGGTCCGGTCACCCGGACTTTTTCCATTAGTATAAGTCTTGATTCTTTTTTTGTTTGTGTTAGGTAGCAACGGAGAACAGAATATCTCTGTTGCTGTAATCTCGGTATGTTATACATTTAACATAGTGAGATATCTTTAAAAAAAAGCAACGGAGATCTTCCTTTCTCCCTTGCTTTTTTAAAGATATCTCGCTATGTTAAACTCATTTAACATAGCAAGACAGCTTTAAAAAAGGAACGGAGATCTTCCTTTCTCCGTTGCTTTTTTAAAGATATCTCGCTATGTTAAACTCGTTTAACATAGCAAGACAGCTTTAAAAAAGGAACGGAGATCTACCTTTCTCCATTGCTTCATCTACACAGCTCTGATGTACTGCGTAAGCATACGCATGCACAGTACATCAGAAAATGCCCCAGGATAGTGGAAAACCATGGAAGGGCACCATGCAGGTATTATACAAAGGCATTATTTAAGAAAGGTAAGTATTTTTTTTTCTTAAATAATGTCATTGTATAATAGCAATAACCCACATCTGGGTGTGGGTAATGCTAGATTTACCCACAGTTGCCTTTGTTTGTTCACTCGGGCTTCACCCTCATGACCAAACCACACCAACCGTGGGTAAATCTAGCATTACCCCCACCCAGATGTGAGTTATTGCTTAATAGACCAATTGCCCATTGAGAAATCAACAACTACTGTTGGTTTACCATTAATTGGTTTAGAATAACCTTTTGTGACTGTATTAAAAATGTTATTTATTTTAAGTATTTTGTGCTATGCCATGTGAGTAATCTACGGTGAAGACTGGTTGTGTAGTGATTATCAAGATGATGAACAAGATATGGATTCAAATTGCCATCCTTCCATGTGTCAGTAACAAGGACACGAACACAGGCTACTACACCAAGCCCCTGCAGCCTTACTGACAAAATTATATAATGTAAGAGGAGTGTGTGGTTAGTAAAGGTCAGTACGGATAGTGGTATGAGTGATGTGGGTGCTAGCCATGAGCATGCCAGAGGAAAGGAAGGAGCAGGGGAAGTTGGAATGTACTGACTGTACTGACAGACGTCAGGTCAGAGGGGAGTTCTGAATTACAAATAGGGAGGAAGTGAAGCATGCATGACAGACTAACAGACTGAAAAATAACATAAGGAAAAATGTTTATGGAGAAGGAAGTATAATCCTCAAATAATATGCTAAAGAAGGCAGTAGAGAGAAGATCTATACAGGGATACAGTGGCTCTTGGAAGAGGTCACATAAGTAGAGGTTGTGAAATGGAAAAAGTAATAGTGTGGTTGTGCCTGAAATAATTACTATGGCTTAGAGGACCACATATGTCTTATTTTCATAGCTATATGACCTTTGTCAGCTGGGGGATCTAATTAAGTTCACGTGGAAAGCTAATGAATGTTCAATGTAAGATTCAGGCTACTGCAGAGACATTAGAAAATATTTTAATGTTTGATTAAGAGTGAAGACAGACAGATGAAAAACTGCTGAATGTGCAACAAAGATAGCTGTGTGGGCTGCTTTTATTATAGAAATTGAATAGTGTTGTGATATTTATTTTTGTAAAATGCAACTGAATTCGGAAAATAATAATTACATATAAATACTGTGAGTTACATGGTATTACTAGAATAAGGCTGGCACATGAACTGGATGTGTGACTAGTGCTTTCAGATCTACAAGCTATTAGAGATATCAGAATGAGAAATACTAAAGTTTGACTATGAGACTAAAAAGAACAGAACTGTGATTAAACGTAAAATGTAGTATATAAGCAGGTGCTATTGGGATTAAAAGTAGTATAAGTGGGTGTCACTATGATTAAAAGTAATATAAAGTAGTAATATAAAGTAGTATAAGTTGATCCCACTGCAATTAAATTTAATAAACAGCAGTATAAGTCAGTAGTATTACAAGTAAAAGTAATAAACAGCAGTATAAGTCACTGCTATTGTAAATAAAATTAATATATTGTAGTATAAGTCACTGCTATTGTAACTAAAAGTAATATATAGCAGTATATGTCACTGCTATTGTAACAAAAAGTTATAAACCACAGTATAAGTGACTGCTATTGTAAATAAAATGAATATATTGTAGTATAAGTCACTGCTATTGTAACTAAAAGTAATATATAGCAGTATAATATACTGCTGCTGTAACTAAAAGTAATATAGTGCAGTATAAGTCACTGCTGTTGTAATTAAATGTAATATATAGCAGTATATGTCACTGCTATTGTAACAAAAAGTTATAAACAGCAGTATAAGTGACTGCTATTGCAACTAAATGTAATATATATAGCAGTATAAGCCAGTGTTATTGCATCTAAAAGCAATATAAAGCAGTATAAATCACTGCTATTGTGACTAAAAGTAATATATAGCAGTACATTTATTTATTTTATTTTACCATTTGTTAACCAGGTTATTTCAACTGGGTTTTCAGTAGTCCTTTTTTCAGCAGAGACCCAAGGAGAAAAGCTCCAAAACTACAAGTATCACTTTATAAGCACTTACATGAGTGCATGGATCGTGCAATCCCTAACAGAACCAAGATGCTATCCTCCAAAAAAAGGAAGCCAATCTGGTGGTCCCCTGCCATAAACAAACTCTACAACAGAAGAAAGAAACTGTTGCAAAAAAAGAGTAAAATCCCATGATTGGAGAAACTCCCTGGTCAGCTTCAGTAAGAAGCTGAGATCCCTCATAAAATCCTCTAAAGCTAGTTATGAAAACAAAATTGCCACTGACTCTAAAGACAACCAGAAAGCATTCTATAGCTATGTCAAGAATCTCAATGGCAACACTCAGATCTGCTCTGAGTTACAGCACAATGGCACTAAATATACAGAACCAACGGATATTGCCAACATCCTGGCAGATAGGTTCAGTGCTAACTTTACCCCTCTGTCATCCCCTAAAGGGCCCATCTCTATACCAGAAGAATGCAAAGTTCCTGTAATCACGGCTGCACAGGTAAAAAACACACTATTCAAAGCCAAGAACACAGCATCCATGGGACCTGACGACATCCCAGGCTGTGTTCTACATGAACTACAGAATGAACTGGCACCCCATCTAAGTACCATGTTCAATCATAGCCTCACCTCAGGCTATGTGCCCACTGAATGGCGCACAGCAACAGTTATCCCACTTCACAAAGGGGGAGCCACCACAGACCCCGGAAACTACCGCCCCATTAGCCTAATGAGCCTGGTCTGCAAGGCTATGGAGCGTATCATCATGGAACTTATAAACAATGACATTGGTAATCTCCAAACTCAGGACCCCACCCAGTTCAGGTTTGTAAAAGGCAGATCATGTCTCCTAAACCTGATAGACTTCTTTGAAGCAGTTACCAAAGCCGTAGATGTGGGTAAGGTGGTTCACACAGCCTATCTTGATCTCGCCAAGGCTTTTGACACCATCCTCCACTCTGGAATTATAGATAAACTCACTAAACTAGGTATAAAGCCCTATGTCACAAGATGGGTTGCCAACTGGCTCACTGACAGAACCCAAACTGTGAAAGTAGCAGATTCCAAATCCAGCTTCAAACAAGTGACAAGTGGTCAGACCAGTGACAAGTGGAGTACCACAGGGTTCAGTCCTGGGTCCTCTCTTGTTTGGTATCTACTTCTCTGAAGTACAGGCCAACACAGAAGGTCTTTGGCTAATGAAGTTCACAGATGACTGCAAACTAGGAGCCATAATCAAAACTCCAAAAGATGTGGACATCCTACAAAAGGGCCTTGCTGAGACAAATGCCTGGTGTCAAAGCCATGGCTTCAAGCTCAATGCCAAAAAGTGCATTGTCATTCCTTTTGGTAAAAACTCAGTACCCATGAACTACCACATAGGTGGTAGTCTACTTAATGCCGAAAGTGTGATAAGAAACCTTGGGACACAGGTGGACAGTAGTCTCTCCTTTGATAATCACATCGCCACAGTAGTCAGGAAATCCTTCTATGTGGCACACCTCATCACAAAAGGTTTCTCATCCAGGAAAAAAGAGGTCATTGTTCCCCTCTACTCGTCACTCATTAGACTCATTATAGAGTACAACCTCACACGACATCTACAACAACTGTAAAGGCCACAGAAATACCTCACAAAGAGGATTATCAGCCTCAAAGAGATGCCCTATGCAGACCGTCTCAAAAAACTGCAGCTAACACACAAAGCTATGTCAAACCCAGAGCTTTCAGACATGCTCCACTTAAAGAAATCCCAATCCCTATGAGCTACATGCTCTAGGGACCTAAACCTCATCACCACAATAAACAGAACTTGCTGGAGGGATAGATTCCTGTCCCAGAGACTTCCCATACTCTCGAACAAACTACCTGTCTATATCAAACAAAGCTCCTCATTAGCACTCTTCAATAAAAATCTTGATGATTGGATGGGAGATAGGAAATTCACCCAGGGGATCACTTCTGTGGCTCTGCTCGACAGTGGCACAGGAAAATAATTTTCTTGGGTGGCGAAAGCCAGGGTACCTTTGGCTAGGCTTATATAGGCCCTAGGGCCAATAGCCTAGTACCTCCCTATGAACCTATGAACCTATGAAGAAATATGGATCAAAAATCACAATGTGGAATAACAACAATACTATTTTCTTGTTAAGATAAGTTACATATATCTTAGTAGAGCAATAGCAGTATATGTCACTGCTTTTGTAAGAAAAAGTAAAAAACAGTAGTATAAGTCACTGCTATTACAACTAAAGGTAATATATAATAGTATAAGCCAGTGCTATTGTAACTAAAAGTAATATATAGCAGTATAAATTGCTGCTATTGTGACTAAAAGTAATATATAGCAGTATAAGTCAATGCTACTGTGACTAAAAGTAATAAACAACAGTGTATGCAGCACTATTGTAACTAAAAGTAATATATAGTGGTACAAGTGGATCCCATTGAAAGTCTAAGCACTATAACTGTGGAAAAGTAAGACTTTAAGTACCATTAGGAACAGAGGTAATCCAGAGGGCTCAAATAAAGTCTGGTATCCCACCTGTGACCCAGAGGGTGACAGGGCTGCCAAGAAAGAAGAGTATATAGGATTAGTCCAGACAAAATTACTTTAGCTAGCAGATCTAGGAGACTCTCTCTCAGATACCCTCTCTGTGGGAGGAATAAAGACATACTGTTGAAGTTTCAAGTAGTTTATTCAGTTAAGTAGGTAGATGGATGAGTGTTCTTGTTTGAGCCACAACACTTACCCATCTACCTACTTAATTAAACTACTGGAAACTTCAACTACTACTCTTTTAAGCACAGTAAGGGGTTAACATATGTGTGTATGTGTGTGTGTGTGTGTGTGTGTGTGTGTGTGTGTGTATGTATATGTGTATTTATACACACGCACACACACGTGTGTGTATGTGTGTATATATATATATATATATATATATATATATATATTTTTTTTTTTTTTTTCATTCTGAGATTTATAGTATCTCAGAGTATTCACCCTTCTCCTAGGTTGAGTGATCATGGAGTCAGTATAAACAAATAAAAGTATAGGGGTAATGAATCAGGGAGTACAGGGAAGTGAAGACTTCTCTGCATGATGTTAAAAAAGAGTAACATTGGTTTTGTACATCACTGTTCTCAGTATTGACTTTAACTTTTGATGCATCGGGACTTGCATTATCAAGTTTTGTATTTTAGGTAGATAATTTTAATATATAATCTGCATTACAATTACAAATAATGATACATAATTTTAAAAGTAATTAACACCTGATTACTGGCTACATCTTTACAAGTAAAATGGTAACTGGTTACTTTTTAAAAGTAACCTACCCATCACTAAATATTTTGCAGTACTTGCAAATGTATATCAACCTGTACACAACTGTAACAAGAAACAGAAGGATCTTGGAGTTAAAAAGATGAATAACTGCCCTCCCATAGAGTTCTTTGGCAATGCTGAGTTAAATGTCCTTTCAGATGAACTAATTTAGAAGCAAGCTCAATTTGCACTTCGGGTTTTTAGCTGATATTTCCAGCTATCCTTCTGTCTTCAAGTATTCATTTAATAGTTTTTAACATTTACTGCATTATGTTGCTTTTCAATATTTTTGGGAGCTTTTGTGCTGTACACACACAAAGAATAATAAGTAACGTCCCATAAAATGAGTTTAGTTTTAAAGAGAGGCAATTTTTATAGGTCCCTTCCGTCAGGAAATGTGATCCAGAGCAAGGGAGTGCCAAACATGATTCCAGCAACTGCATGTTATTCCCATAATGAAAGGGTAACTGTAAATGGCAGTCCTGAGCAGAAATGTAATGAAAATTACTGCTTATAGGAATTCTGACTAGAAATGGAAATAGGATGTCTGAGGGAGAGAGGGGGAGAGAGGGGGAGAGAGAGGGAGAGACACACACACAGATGGATAAATGTATATGAAAGACAAAGAAAGAGAGGGGATATACATAAAGTACATTAGAATAGAAATGGAGAAGGAAGATACCATAGATAGTTTTTCTTTTTAATGTCCTTCAATGAAGTAAAGATTTTATAGTCAGAAGTGATATAATACGTTAAGACCATATGATCACCATGTAAGGATTGCAGTTCAAACTGTGTAAGACAGACTGCAACTATTAATACATTTCATGCACAACAAACACTCTTACATATTTTCTTATGTACAGCTGTCCTACTGGACTGAAATTAAAATACCAACTAAAAAGAATTACATGCCTAAAAGTCACTAAACTGCTATATTAACAGGCAAACAATTGAACAGCAAGAAGAGTTTGAAACTATATGAAGATGTTAAAATGTTTCATTTGAGCATATTCTTGATGTAATCTCTGTGCCACTGTGTATCTGTCTATGTTTCAGGAGCAACTTGGGAAATTACTATGTGATGCAATATACAAAATATAAAAATATATATTCTGGAGACACTAATGCCTTTGGAGATGAAAGTATTGTATCTGGATGACAGATAGGTAATCACAGAACTGTGAACGATACTTTAAATGACTGTGCACTGACAATAGAAACAGGGTATTTGCATACTTTCTGGCATCCCAGAAGACATTTTCCTATTTGTATTCAAAACTTTGTCTTACATGCATACCAAATGGATAAACTGGAGATGTAATCTAATACTGAACTTGGCAAAATACTCGCTGAGACACAGAAAGATACGATTATGTCAGATAGAGTTAAAGTTGACTTCATTCAGCAAAAATACTTGCAGCTCTTTTGATTCATCAGAGTTTGAATTTAGTAGTAGCTAACTAAGAGAAAGGTTTTCTGAGCTACAAGCTTTAATGTCTGATTCCATATTTGGCTTCTTACAGTTTTGCTGATTTCTCCAACCTTAAGAAAAATGCCAGAGCTCAACACCAGAAAGATCTTTAATTCAAACTAGCACACACCAAAGCTTTCTGGTCTTCTCCCTTTTTCAATGCATACAGAAAATTTTTAAAGTAGCAACTTTTATACATATCACATGATCTAAGAACCAATCAGAACGCAACTTCAATTAAATAAAATATATCTTAAGACAATAGATACAAAATAGCTTATCTAAAAATGCAGCATTATAATAAAAATATACTATACCTATCCTATAACTTAGTTCACTTATATTTCAATAAAGGTTTTATACTGACAGCAGAATTTAAACCAGACAGACTATCCGCATTAAGACATATTATCCAATTTTGCTCTTGGACTTCAGTGAAATTCTTAAAGTCACCACCCCTTCTATATTTTAATACTAACTCTAAAGTAAGAGTAGCAGGATCTATGTCCGAATCCAGACCAGTAACGAGTGGTGTGCCACAGGGCTCTGTCCTGGGGCCCCTCCTGTTTGGCATATACTTCTCAGAAGTACAGGCAAGCACGGAAGGGCTGTGGCTGACTAAGTTTGTGGACGACTGCAAACTGGGTGCTATAATAGAGTCTCCGGCCGACATGGAGATCCTCTAGAAGGGCCTAAATGAGACTGATGCATGGTGTCAAAGCCATGGTCTCAAGCTAAATGCAAAAAAATGCGTAGTAATCCCCTTTGGAAAAAAACAGAGTACCCACAAACTACAACATAGGAGGTAATCTCCTGAAATCTGAAGAAGAAATAAGGGATCTAGGGACCCAAGTAGATAGTCAGCTTTCCTTTGATAACCATGTTGCCAAAGTGGTTAGAAAATCCTTCTATGTGACCCATCTGATCACAAAAGGGTTTGCATCAAGATCTAAGGATGTAATGGTGCCCCTCTACTCTTCCCTCATCAAACCCATTATAGAGTACAACGCACCAATTGGAATGTACCTGGATAGACATCTCCAGCAGCTGGAGAGACCACAGAGGTACCTAACCAAGAGGATTACTGGCCTCAAACAGTTGCCCTATGCAGCACGATTGAAAAAGCTAAGACTGTTCTCTGTTGCATACCACTTTCTCAGAGGCGATCTCTGTCTAACGTACAGAGCCATGTCCTACCCAGAATTGTTGAACATACTCCATCTTAGCAAAACCAAATCTACTCGAGCAACACACTCTAGGGATATAAACCTCAACACAACAATGAATAGAACATGCTGGAGGGATAGATTCCCTTCGCAGAGATTTCCCTTACTATGGAACAGGGTCCCACTCTACATAAGACAGAGCCCCTCACTATCACTCTTCAAGAGGAACCTTGATGAGTGGATGGGTAACAGAAAGTTCACACCGGGGATCACACCAACAGCACTACTAGATAGGGGACCAAGGGTACTAGCTGCTAGTACAAGGGTCTAGGGAACTACTAAAGGGGCGGTGAATACCGTACAATGTGGCTGGGCTAATATATAGCCCAGTACCAACCTATGAACCTATAAATTTAAAATTATCTTGCAAACTCTCTTCTTTAACATGTTTTGCAAGTGAATTTGTGATTGCATTCATTCTAATATCTGATAAATGCTCAGTAATTCGCTCTTTAAATTTACAATTACATTTCCCTACATAAAAACTTGGATGCATGGTGCAGGTAGCCACGTAAATTATATTTTCAGTGTTGCAATTTGCATAACAACTAAAACTGAATACCTTTTTAGTGATCGGATACAAAAAATTCATGGCAGTTAAGATGTATTTGCAACAAGAGCAATTGTAACAAAGAAATGTTCCTTTTCAGTACTATAACCAAACCCTTTCACTGTCTTCATTTCCTGATAGCAAAGTCTCTGTTTCAAGTTTAAACAGTTTTTAAAGGCAAACTTCAGATTTTCATGTATACACTTATGTATACCTAGTTGCGTACAAAGAATACCCCCAATTATTTCTTATATTATTTAATATCCCTTCAGTCCTAGTACTGTAATGAATTATATAGGTAACATAATTATTATTATTACTAGTGTTAGAATTATTATAGCCAGTGAACAAATTATCTGTATGCTCAAAATACAGTCATGTCTTCCTTTGTAGGCAGCCAGAATAAGTTAGCTGCTATGATATAATGTTGTGTAAACAGGCCTTTCACCAGAGTAATTCACTTACATTTAAGTTATTTTTGTTTATCTATTTATTAGTTGTTAATTGGGTAAGTGGCTAGTGAAACATGCAATTTTCATCCATGATCTGAGCCATAGGACAAGGTTAAATACAATATATAAGGACATTTAGTGCAGTCAGTTAATATATTTGGTTTTGAGAGATGGGAGGAAACCATATTACCAGTAGGAACCGCAAGTAGACATTGGGAGAACATCCAACCCCAACAAAGACTTTGACTCTATGTCATGTACAAACCCCATAACTGTGATGCCCTGATCTTGCCCTCTGGTAGAATGCCAGAAACAATAATTAATAAAATAGGTTTCAAAATATAATTAACTATAAGACTTTTAAGTGTGAGTTGGTTTCCACTTGTCTCATAACAGTGCTAAAACCCTTCTCTATTCTTATACCATGATCTTGCCCTGCATTACATTATATTGAGAGTAACTCTGGTAGAATGTCAGAAAAAAATAATTAATAAAAATAAGTTTCAAAATATAATTGACTATAAGATTTTTAAGTGTGAGTTGATTTCCATTTGTCACATAACAGTGCTAAAACTCTTCCCTATTCTTATACCATCAATACTTTGATGTCTGGTGACAAACACCTTAATCCTGGATCATTAATGTTTTGACATCTGGTGAAGAACACCTTAATCCTGTACCATTTGTGCTTCACTGTTTAGTTAGGAACACTTTAATCCTGGAGCATTAATGCTTCAACATCTGGTGACGAACACTGTAATCCTGTAGCATTAATGCTTTAACATCTAGTGGCACACACCTTAATCATGGTCCTTTAATGCTTCAGTGTCAAGTGCTGAACACCTTAATCATGGACCTTTAATGCTTCAATGTCTGGTGATGAACACCTTAATCCTGAACCATAAATGCTTTGACATCTGGTGAGGAACACCTTAATCCTGCAGCATTAAGGCTTTGACATCTGATGAGGAACACCTTAATCCTGGAGCATTAATGCTACAGTCCATAATGAGTTGAGATTTGGTGACAAACACCTCAGTCTTGCACCATTAATGCTTCAACATCTGGTGATGAACACCTCAGTCTTGCACCATTAATGCTTCAACATCTGGTGATGAACATCATAAACCGGGAGAATTAATGCTTTGATGTATGGTAATTTGTTGTGCCTTTCGGCTTTTCCCGGTTAGGGGTCACCACAGCAGAACTCCGGTCCGATAATGATTGGCAGTAGATTTTTACGTGTCGAGTTGCCGGCCCTGATGCACAACCTTCAACGAAGGTACACGCATTCATGCATGTCTCCACACAGAAGACGGTCTAGCTGAGAATTGAACAGGACAACATCTTACTGTGAGGCAACAACACTACCGCAGCACGGTAATAAATACCTTAATCCTGGATAATTAAAGCTTTGATAGCTCGTGATAAACTCCATAAACCTGGAGAATTAATGCTCCAATGTCTGGTGACGAACACCTTAACCATGGTCCTTTAACGCTTCAATGTCTGCAGGTTGACACCTTAATCCTGGACCATTAATGCTTTGATGTCTGGTGATGAACACCTTAATCCTGGATCATAAATGCTTCAGTGTCTGGTGAGGAACACCTTAATCCTCCAGCTTTAATGCTTCAGCATCTGGTGAGGAACACCTTAATCCTGGAGTATTAATGTTTTTGTCCATTAATGCGTCGACATCTGGTGACAAACACCTCAATTCTGGACCATTAATGCTTGGACATGTGGTGACAAACACCATAAACCTGGAATATTAATGTTTCAATGTCTAGTGATGAACACCTTAATACTGGACCATTAATGCTTCGATGTCTGGTGAGGAAGACCTTAATCTTAGAGCATTAACATCTGATGATGAACACTTTAATCCTGTAGCATTAATGCTTTAATGTCCAGTGATGAAGACCTTAATCCTGGACTATTAATGCTTCAACATCTGGCGATGAACACCTTAATCCTGGACCATTAATGCTTCTGCATCTGGTACCAAACACTTTAATCGTGGACCATTAATGCTTCGACTTCTGGTGCCAAACACCTTAATGCTGGACCATTAATGCTTCCACATCTGGTGACGAGCACCTTAATCCTGGACCACTAATGCTTTAGCATCTGGTGACAAGCAGTTTAATCCTTGACTATTAATGACTGAATATTAGTTGCTGAAAACCTTAACCCTGGAGCATTAATGTTTTGTCGTCTGCTGATGAAGACTTTAATCCTGAACCATTAATGCTTTGATATCTGGTGATGAACACCTTAATTCTGGATGATTAATGCTTCATTGTCTAGTGATGAACAGCTTAATCTTGGACCATAAGTAGTTTGACATCTGTTGATGAACACCTTAATCCTTTAACCATTGATGCTTTGATGTCTGGTGAGGAGCACCTTACTCCTGGACCATTAATGCTTCGACATCTGGTGACAAACACATTAATCCTGGATGATTAATGCTTCAACATCTGGTGATTAACACCTAAATCCTTACCCATTTATGCTTCACTGTTTGGTGAGAAACACCTTTTCCTGGACCATTAATGTTTCGATGTCTGGTGATGAGTTCCTTAATCCTGTATCATTAATCCTTCGACATCTGGTGGCAAACACCTTAATCATAGATGATTAATTGTTCTACATCTGGTACCAAACACCTTAATCCTGGACCATTACTGCTTTGACATCTGGTGGCAAACACCTTAATCCTGGTAATTAATGCTTCAACATCTAGTGACAAAACCTTAATCCTGGACCATAAATGGTTCAACATCTGGTGATGAATACCTTAATCGTGGACCATTAATGCTTTGCTGTCTGGTGGTAAACACCTCAAGCCTGGACGATTAAGGGTTCGATGTCTGCTTATGGACACCTTAGTCCTTAGCTATTAATGCTTCAATGTTTAATGGGGAACACCTTAATCCTGGAGATTTAATGCTTCATAGTCTGGTGATGAACACTTTAATCCTATATAGTTAATGCTTTAATGTCTAGTGATGAACATTGTAATCCTGTATAATTAATGCTTTAATGTCCAGTAATGAGCACCTTAATCTTGGACGATTAATGCTTCGACATCTGATGATGAACACCTTAAACCTGGGTCATTAAAGCTTCAATGTCTGGTGATGAACACCTTAATCCTGGAATATTAATGCTTTGACATCTAGTGATGAACACCATAATCCTGGAGCATTAATGCTTCAACCTCTGGTGATGAACACTCTAATCTTGTAGCATTAATGCTTCAATGTCTGGGGACAAACACTTTAATTCTGGAGCATTAATGCTTTAATGTCTAGTAACAAATACCTTAATCATTTTTTTAATGCTTCAATGTCTGGTGGCGAATACCTTGATCCTGGACCATTAATGCTTTGACGTTTAGTAACAAACACCTTAATCCAAGAGCATTAATGCTTCAACATCTGGTGATGAACACCTTAAACATGGAACATTAATGCTTCACTGTCTGGTGACAAATACCTTAATCCTGGAGCATTAATGCTTTGATGTCTGGTGATGAACACCTTAAACTTGGAGCACTAATGCTTTGCCATCTGGTGACAAACATCTTAATCCTGGAGCATTAATACTTCAGCATCTGGTGATAAACACTTTAATCCTGTAGCATTAATGCTTTAATGATTAGTCACAAACACCTTAATCATGGTACTTTAATACTTCAATGGCTGGTGACGAACACCTTAATCCTAAACCATTAATGCTTCAACATCTACTGAAGAACACAATAATTCTGGACCATTAATGACTCCACATCTAGTTAGGAACACCTTAATCTTAGAGCATTAATGCTTCAACATCTGGTGAGAAACACCTTAATCCTGGACCATAAGTGCTTCAACTTCTGGTGAGGAGCACCTTAATACTGGACCATTAGTGATTTGACATCTGGTTAGGAGCACCTTATTCCTGGAGCATCAAAGCTTTAACATCTGGTTAGGAACACCTTAATCCTGGACTATTAATGCTTTAATTTCTGATGAGGAGCACCTTAATCCTGGATCATTAATGTTTTGATGTCTGGTGATGAACACCTTAATCTTGGTCCATTAATCCTTTGATGTCGGATGATGAACACCTTAATGCTGGACCATGAATGGTTTGACGTCTGATGACAAATACCTTAACCCTGGACAATTAATGTCTGGTGACAAACAATTGTGAATGATTAATGGTTTGACATCTGGTGATGAACACCTTAATACTGGACGATTAATGGTTCCACATCTGGTGATTAGCACTTTAATCCTGGACCATTAATGATTTGACTTCTGATGAGAAACACCTTAATTCTGGAGCAGTAATGCTTTAACATCTGGTGAGGAACACCTTAATCCTGGACCATTAAAGTTTCAACATCTGGTGCCGAACACCTTAATCCTGAACCATTAATACTTTGATGTCTGGTGGCAAACACCTTAAACCTGATCCATTAATATTCTGATGTCTGGTGATGGACACCTTAATCCTGGTCCAGTAATGCTTCGACATCTGCTGATGAACATCTTAATCCTGGGCCACAAATGCTTCAATGTCTGGTGAGGATCACCTTACTCCTGGATCATTAATGGTTTGACATCTGGTGACAAACAATTTAATCCTGGATGATTAATGCTTCGACATCTGGTGATGAACGTTTTAATCCTTAGCCATTAATGCATCAATGACTGATGAGAAACACCTTTTTTCTGGACCAATAATGCTTGGACATCTGGTGTTAAACACCTTAATCCTGGACCATTAATGCTTCATCATCTGGTCACAAGCACCTTAATCCTGGACCATTAATGGCTTGACATCTGGTGACAAACACCTTAATCCTGGACAATTAATGCTTCTGCATCTGATGTTGAACAATTTATTCCTGGACCATTAATACTTTGACTTCTGATGACAAACACCTTAATCCTGGTTCATTAATGTTTCAGCATCAGGTGATAAACACCTTAATCCTGGACAATAAATGGGACCATTCATGCTTCAATGTCTGGTGACAAACGTCTTAATCCTGGATGATTAATGGTTCAACTTCTAGTGATGAACACCCTAATCATTAGCCATTAGTGCTTCAATGTCTAGAGAGGAACACCTTTTTTCCTGGACCATTAATGCTTCGATGTCTGATGAGGAACACCTTTTTCCTGGACCATTAATGCTTATATGTCTGGTGATGATCACCTTAATCCTGGACCATCACTCCACCAGGAACTCCAACACAAAAATCTTACCGTTATTTATATGAATCTCTATAGCCAACAAATGGTTACAGCTAGAGGTATGACTGTCTTAGCATTTCCTAAACAAATTTAATTTAATTAAACAAATATGATTATTAATTGGATAATGATTTTATGAATGAATGTATTTAAGGGGGTAAGTCAGAGGGTATGGTATACTCTGTAAAGGCATATCTGCCGAGGCACTAGAGAGACATTATTATTTGGCATTTTTTATGCTTGTTATTTTAAAGCTCTTTTTGAGTGGGCAACACTGGCCATGTTTTTCATGGTTGCTATAGTAGATCTTTGCTCTTTGTGGTGATATAATACATTAATACTTTGACGTCTGGTGACTTTAATTCTGGACTATTAATGCTTTGACATCAAATGCCGAACATCTTAATTCTGGAGCATAAATGCTTTGACGTCTGGTGATAACACCTTAATCCTGACCCAGTAATGCTTCAATATCTGATTTCAAACACTTTAACCCTGGACCATTAATGCTTCATCTGGTGATTGACACCTTAATCCTTACCTATTAAGGCTTCGGCATCTGGTGACAAGCACCTTAATCTTGGATCATTAATGTTTTGACATCTGATGCCAAACACCTTAATCCTAGACCATGATGCTTCTGCATCTGGTGCCAAACACCTTAATCCTGGACCATTAATGCTTTGATGTCTAGTAAAGAACACCTTAACTCTGGTCTATTAATCCTTCGACGTCTGATGACAAACACCTTAATGCTGGACCATGAATGGTTCGTCTGGTGACAAATACCTTAACCCTGGACAATTAATGTCTGATGACAAACATTTGTGGATTATTAATGGTTTGACATCTGGTGATGGACACCATAATCCTGGACGATTAATGGTTTGACATCTGGTGATTAGCACTTTAATCCTGGACCGTTAATTATTTAACTTCTGGTGAGAAAAACCTTAATCCTGGAGCATTAATGATTCGGCGCCTGGTTAGGAACACCTTAATCCTGGAGCAGTAATGCTTTAACATCTGGTGAGAAACACCTTAATCCTTGACCATTAAAGCTTTGACTTCTGGTGCCGAACACTTTAATCCTGGACCATTAATGCTTCAACATTTGGTGCCGAACACCTTAATCCTGAACCATTAATACTTTGATGTCTGGTGATGAACACCTTAATCCTGATCCATTAATGCTTCGATGTCTGGTGATGGACACCTTAATCCTGGTCCATTAATGCTTCGACATCTGCTGACGAACATCTTAATCCTGGGCCCCAAATGCTTCAACGTCTGAACACCTTAATCATTAGCCATATGTACTTCAATGTCTGGAGAGGAACACCTGTTTCCAGGACTATTAATGCTTTGATGTCTAGTGAGGCAAACCTTTTTCCTGGACCATGAATGCTTCTATGTCTGGTGACGATCACCTTAATCCTGGATCATCACTCCACCAGAAGCTCCAACAGAAAAATCTTACCGTTATTTATAGGAATCTCAATAAACACCACTGTCATGTGACTAGATAATATATTGGGCCTGTCTGAAAATCACTACCAAACAAGCCCTGGTGGAACCACTCTGTAAACTATTTAACCTGAGCCAAGCACCAGGCCTTGCCATGGAAGTATGGAGCACAGCACTGTTGATGCCCCTCTATAAGGGTCACTATGGATCCTGGGAATTACAGGTCCATCAACCTTATGAGTCTGATTTTAAGGCCATGGAATGCATTATAACCAGCTTAACCTTGATATTTCGAATCTCATCAAAGTAGACCTACAGTATTTTTTTCTGTAAAAGTTAGATCTAATCTAATTAATATGGTAAACTTCTCTAAAAGGCTGTGTATCTAATAGCTTTTAAGACAGTTTACTTTGAGTTAGGTAAAGAATATTAGCATAATTAGTAAATTAAATGCAGTACAAACATATCCCTGTATAGTAAGATGGATAGACAACTGGTTAAAAGCCAGAATCCACTTGATACGGTTAGCAGGATTAGTATCAGAGGGCATGACGATAACCAGCAATGTTCTACAGGACTCAGTGCTGGGACCATTTCTATTCTGTATTTACTTTTCTGATCCGAGATCAAGGGCCAAGACCTCTGGCTAAGTAAATCCGCAGATGCCATTGTCAAATCTCCATTTGATGCCCGTGCCCTTCTGCAAGAACTTACTTGTACAAATTCTTGGTGCACTGAAAATGGGCTTAAAATAAATGATAAAAATTGTAATTTTGTGACATTTGATAGACAATCCTTTCCCCAGTATATAACATAGACTATATTCAACTTTTAAATGAAAACGTAGTTAGTGACCTTGGAACCTGGGTTGATAATTCTCTCTGTCTCTTCTTTGGTCATAATGAAACAATATTTGTTATGAAATGCTTCTACTTAGTGCAGCTATTCACCAACGGAATATCACTGAGACATGAAGAGGTCATTTTCCTTTTATATTCAGCACTGATCAGATCTGTTTTACAATACAGCACCCCCTTTGGCATGTAAAAACTCCATAGGTTCCTGGTGAAGATCATGGACTTACAATCCCTTAGCTACCAGAAAAGACTGGAAACACTATCCATTTTTTCTCTGTCACATAAACTCATCAGAGGAGACGTATGCCTTCCTTTGAGGCAACCAGGAAGCCAGTGGTCCAGGAACCCTTGTACCTTCCCAAGTTAAACAGCCCCACAATTACCAAAATCAGATCTAAATCTGCTTCAACAGATAAATAAAACAATGTGGAGAGATACAATACTCAGCATCTCCCCCACCTGTGCAATAAACTCCCTCCTGCAGATCAAGCAGGGTGATAGTCTATATTTCTTCAAACTGGACCCAGATAATTTGATGGGTATTCATAAATTCGTTCTAGTCTTGAATAGCCTAGCCCTCTTTGAGAGGCTTGGTACAGTCTAGGGTGGGAATTACCAAGGTGTAATAGTCACAAGATTCAGTCATTTATTTATTTATTTTATTTGCAGTTGGTTTACCAGGATAGTCCATTGGGCCAAGATGAACCCGTTTTCAATGGAGTCTTGGGGAGAAAAGCTCCAAAAACAAACAAGGTTACAGTAAGATTTTAGGTTGCAATCATTACAAATACTACAGACTAGTGAAAAACATTACAAATAGTACAGACTAATGAAAAACATTACAGATACTACAGACTCATGAAAAAAACATTGCAATATAAATACTGAGAATCCATTACATCTTAAGGAAGGTTGCACTAAGAGGTGCATTCTAATACATTCTTTGTAAATAGCTTAGTGCATGCAAGAGCAGGATGTATGAATTAGGAGAGTAAGTAAAAAGGAAATTGCCAGTGTAAAGAGGGGAGGAAATTATGTGGGGTGGGAGCAAGAGCATTCCCACTGGGATATTAGATGTGAGTGAAGAGATTTTTTTGAATGAAAAGCGGTTTGAGGTGGTACAAATGGATAGTGGTAGGGAGTTCCAGAGACGTGCTAGACCATAGGATAGGAGATTTTTACCTGGGGGAGTTGGTTTATACAATTCTATGAGATTTTGTTTGTTAGATCTTTAGTATTCTGACAGGGAGGTGCATTTTAAAGGCAGAGGAAAGGGAGGGACAGAGTGAGGGGTTGAAAATGAGCTTGTGTGCAAGAGTAAGTTGAGTGTAGGTGAGATGATTGGATAGTTCTAGCCATTTTAGTTTGTGGAGAGATGCACAGTGGTGCGTGGAGGACTTATGGCTGGTAGCGAACTTGGCAATTTTGTTATAGCAAAAGGAGAGTTGTGTTTTAAGGGAAGATTGTAGGTTAGTTAGGAGTGGGGCTCCATAGAGGAGGGAGGGGATGAGAAATGTGGTAGAGAGAGTGAATTTAGTGGAGGGTGTGAGAAAGCATGCCAAGTTTTTGGTGTTTTTTTTTTATATATTTAGTTGAAAGTGGGAGATGAATTTAAGCTGATTGTCAATTTGGACCCCTAGTAATTTGGCCTCTGATACCAATTCGAGAGATGTGTTGTTATGGCTAGTGATAGAGAATGTGCTTATATTGAAAGAGGTGACTTTAGAGGGAGGAAATACCATTCATTTGGTTTTAGAGGCATTGAGTGCTAGGTGATTTTCTTTTCATCCATTGTTCTGTGGTTGAGAACACATCTTGTGTAAGCTTTAGGAGTGTAGGGATGGAGGTGGCAGAACAGATAATAGTTGAATCATCTGCGTATTGGATAATATTTGTGAAAGGGATGGAGTAGCGGAAATCTTTTATAAATATATTGAAGAGGAGGGGACCCATTATGGATCCCTGGGGAACTCCAGTTTGGGTGTTAAGGAATGAAGAGGTGGCCTTTTTCCATTTTACTGCTTGATATCTATTGGATAAGTAGCTAGTGAACCAGTTCAGAGAAGAAGGTGATAGGTTAAGCTTAGAGAGTTTAGTTAGAAGTAGATTGTGAGAGATAGTATTAAAGGCCTTAGAGAGGTCAAGTAAGAGGGTAGAAACAATGCAGCCAGAGTCCTGGGCTTTATTCACAGTTTCTAGGAAGGAAAGAAGGGCGGTCATAGTGCTGTGACTGGGTCTAAAACCATGTTGCGTGCGAGTTAGTAGGTGATTGTCTAAGAGATGAGGTAGGAGTTGTAGATGGATAAATTTTTCTAGGAATTTAGAGATGGGAGATAGAATAGCGATGGGATGGAAATTAGTGATATTGTTATTGTTGCCACCTTTATGCAAAGGTATGATAAAAGCCTTTATCCAAATTTGGGGTACTAAACTTTCTTGGATAGAGCGGTTGATTAGAATGCTGATGGGGTAGGCAATGGCTTTGGCAGCTATGCTAAGAAAGTATGAAAAACTTACTTTTCTGCTATCTTTCTTAATTTTGAACTCCCTCATCCTGTAATTAATTTCCTGTTGTTGCTTCTGTAATATATGTCACTGCTAATTTGTGTTACTTCAGTAATATATGTCAGTGCTATTTTATATATTTTTTCTGAGTGAATTTTTGTAACTTTGCTATTAATATTTATGTATTCTTTCTCTTGGAGCTTTTCTCCCCAGGCCTCTGCTGAAAATGGACATATATCTAGTTGGACCAGCCCAGTCAACAAATGTAAAATAAAAATAAAATAAAATGAAGGAATGTTATCGGGGGCATTAGAGCATGGCTTCAGTTTCGGAAGGAGTTTTTTTATGGTAGATGTGGGTATAGGTTTTAATGAGAAAGGTGGAGAGTGGGAAGAGGGGGATAGACAGCCCTCTCCTCCTACCACAAAACACTAACATATGCAAGAGATGCAATTATACAGGCAAACTGGAGGCTAAGGTCTCTCCACCCAAGACTGGATTAGACAGTCATGAGGAGAAGGTTAACACTTGCACCACACCTCCAGCCTCACATAGACCTACTAAACCAGCACTGGCAAAAAATACACATAAATACACAAAATCATACTCGGAGGCTCTAAATAAAAACCTGCAAAAGCATCAGAGAGCTCCAAAGCAGACACCCACAAAACCTGCACACCCCGCCACAAACCAGACAATACATAACACACAAAATCAATGTACTACACAATCATAGCCCTTAAGGTGAAATAACATACCTAACACACTAGTAATAGATGACTCAATAGCCAGGCACACCGACGCCCCACTCACTAGGCTGGACAAGGAGAAGGTTACTGTTAGCTGCCTGTCAGGAGCCAGAATCCGCCACATAACACAAGCACTCAGGTCACTCCAGAACAAGTACAAATATGACTCTGTCATTGTTCATGTTGGTGTGAATGACCTGAGACGTACCTCCCTGGACTACATGAAAAGAGACACGGAAGAGCACTCTGATCATGTAGCCCAGGCGGGTATGACCCTGACGCTGAGTAGCATTCTGCCCTCACCAAGAATAATACCTCAGTATAAAGAAAAAATGATCAATTTCAACAAGTGGCTAAGCTTCTGGTGTCATTCAAAGGGGAATCCAGCGTCTGTCAGCCTGGGATGACATGCTCGACAAGCAGCATTGCTTCACACATGACGGCCTGCACCTGTCACCCCTTGGCTTTCGAATACTGGCCAAGGCTCTTGCTGCCCCCATAGTGCCTTTTTTAGGCAAGGCTCAAAATTCAAACCCACCTCCGTAAACAGCACAAGTAAAAAAATGAGGGTTATGCTACTCAATACCAGGAGTTTAAATCTCAAAATGCATGCGCTTGAAGCACTCCTAAGTATGGAGAATGTTGACATCTGTGCAGTAACTGAAACCTGGTTCAAGGCCCCAGAGAGCACTCCAGCACTACTGGGCTACAACTCATACCACACATTTCGGCCACAGAACATGGACCGAAACACAAAAGGAGGGGGTGTATCCATATTCATCAAGGATACCCACACCTCCAGGTTAGTGGCGCAGCATGATACCTCTGAAATCATCCATGTGCAACTGTGGCCTACTACAGATCACCCTCCATGACCCAGGACCACCACTAAACCTGTCACAAGTGGTGTCCCTCAAGGCTTGGTTCTGGGACCCTTACTGTTTGGAATATATTTTTCAGAAGTACAGGCAAACACAGGAGGACTATGGCTAACCAAGTTCACTGATGACTGCAAACTGGGAGCCATAACTGACTCTCCAGTTGACATGGACATCCTTCAAAAAGGCCTTATTGAGACAGACACCTGGTGTCAAAGTCATGGCCTCAAGCTAAATGCCAAAAAATGCATAGTTATCCCGTTTGGGAAAAACAAAACACCCACGCATTATCACATAGGCGGCAGCCCCCTTAATACAGAAGAGGTAATAAGAGATCGGGGACCCAGGTAGATAGTAATCTCTCCTTTGACAATCATATTGCCAAAGTAGTTAGGAAATCCTTCTATGTGGCCCATCTAATTATTAAGGGGTTTGCATCTAGAAATAAAGAGGTTATAGTGCCCCTCTACTCGTCACTCATCAGACCCATCATAGAGTACAATGCCCCATTTGGGATGTACCTCACAAGACACTTCCAACAGCTGGAAAGTCCACAAAAGCACCTCACCAAGAGGATTACTGGCCACAAACATATGTCCTACGCAGCCCGATTGAAAAAACTCTGACTGTACTCAGTGGCATATCGCTTATTCAGAGGTGATCTCTGCCTGACTTATAAAGCCACGTCCAACTCAGAATTGATGGACATGCTCCACATAAAGAAATCCAAGTCACTGCGAGTCATGCGCTCTAGTGAGCTAAACCTCGCCACAACAATAAATAGAACATGCTGGAGGGATAGATTCCTGTGACAGAGACCCCCCATGCTTTGGAACAAAATTCCTAACTACATTAGGCAGAGCCCCTCACTACCACTCTTCAAGAGAAGCCTTGACGAGTGGATGGGTAGCAGAAAATACACCACTGGGATCACTTCAGTGGCTTTGCTTGACAGAGGCTCAGTTAATTAATCAATGGGGCGGCGAAAGCCGACACACTCTGGCTAGGCTTATAAATGCCCTCAGGCAGATAGCCTAGTACCTACCTATGAACCTATGAACCTATATGAGGGTGGTGGTGATGGAGAAGAAATGAAAGGAGAAGCATAAGTGGGGGGGTGTAGTATTGGTAGAGGAGGATGGGGGTGATGTGTAGGGTGTTGTGATGTTAGAGAATGATGAGGTTAGTTTGGAAATAGAATCAATGAAAAAAGAGTTAAATTGTGTAGCCAAATCTATGTCAGGAGCATTAGGGTCTGGGCTGGGGTTATCTGTTTTGCTGGGAGTAAGGAGGGTAGAGATTCCTTTCCAGAATTTTTAAGGGTTTGTTTTATTGTTGTTTTGGAGTATGGAGAAGTAATTCTGTCGATCAGTGATGATGAGCTTTTTTACTTTGTTTCTAAGTGTTTTGTATTCATTATGGGTGAGGGGAGTCCTATTTTTCTGGTAATGTGCCCAAGCTTTATCTGTGAGGTGCATGGTTGCTAGCGTGTTTTTGGTTAGCCAAGGGGCAGTTTTGATTTTTGTTCTTTTTGTCTTTATGGGAACATGGTGGTCTAGAAGGTTTAAGAAAGTTGAGTTGAAGTGGGCAACTGCGTTTTCCAGGGGTTGAGTTTTTAGAGTGTTCCAGTTTATCGCTTTTAGAGAGTTAGAAAAGGTAATGGAGTTGAAGTGTTTTTGGTAGCGAGTAGTAATATAATTATGAATGAGATGTAAGGGTGAAGGAAGTCAATGTGTGAATGTGGGTAAGTGGTCACAAAGGGGATCGGGAAGGGTGCCACTGTTAGAGAAATAATAGGGGTGAGAGACTAAAATCCAGTCTGGGGTACTACCACTGGAGAGATTTTTTGAGGGCCGGGTTATGGAGTTGATTAGCTGAGAAAAATTGTAGAGGTTGATGTTAAGTGGGTTTGTGGGAGACTGAATGGAGGACCAATTGATATTCATGTCTTCCAAAATTATTGTTTAATTGCTGATGTTGGTAGAAAGCCAGGAGAGGATGTCCTCCAGTGTAGAAATATTGTCACCAGGGGGGATGTAAATGGAGGCTATACATATGTGCTTGTGTTTATTAACTTGACGTAGTGCTAGGAGTAATTTGGCATAATTGAAGTGGGGAGTAGGTTTGTTATAGGGAGTAACTGATAAGGAGGATAATTATAGGAGAGCTATGCCTCCCTCTTTTTTGTGGGTTCTATCTTTTCTAATGATAGAATAGTTGGGTGGTGTTATTTCAGAATCTTTTATATGAGGCTTTAACCAAGTTTCAGAAATGGACAGGACGTCAGGTTTATTATGTGTAAGCCAGGCATGGAGGTTAGGGATTTTGTTAGCTATACTCTGGGAGTTTAAAGAGGTAAGTAGTATGGATTTATCTGTAGAGAGGTAGGTGGGGGGGCTGGGTTAGGGTGTATAGCTCCAGATAGTAGAATGGTAGTTAAATGTAGGATTAGGTTGGAGAGGTATTTGGACTGCTTAGAATCTAAGTTGAGCTTTATTTGATTTGTGAGAGTTTTGATAGATACTGAGGGGGTAGGATAGTTATGAGGAGTAATAAGTTTATAGGGAAAGAGTAAATTTTTATAGGATATAGGCAGGGAGATATTGGGATATGCGGGTATGAGAGTGGTGAGGTAAAATTATTTGGTTATATGGAAGGATGGTGAGTCGTTAGAGTTAATGGGCTGGGTACGGTAGTAGATATAGGATATGTTGAGAAGAAGTAGTAGCTGAATAGAGAAGGATGATGGTTTTGAAAGCATGGTGAGATAGGGCTGCTAAGAGTAGGTATGTTGTGGCTGGCTGAGTAATTTACAGGGGCAGGAGAGTTGTATGTTTAGGGAGGAGCAGGTACCACTCTAATTTATGAAAGGGAAGGGAGAGTTGAGTGATGGTTGATATGGGTGGGATTAGAAAGTGGGTGTTGACAGAGCAATGGAGACTAATTGGCCAGGCAGGGTAGTGGGTGTGGCTATGAAGGAATAAATGTAGAGGTGCTGGGGTGGGTGGGATATGGGGGTAGGGTAGGGGAGCAGAGTGAGCTCGCAGGGTGAATGGAGTGGGTAGAGCCAAGGGAAGGCAGGAGATGAATGGGAACCAATCAGTGGAGTGCTGATTGCTGAAGGTAAGTACAGGGGACAGAGATTAGGTAGGATAGAGTGGGCCTGAAGTTTAAGAAAAATAGAGAGAAAAAAAGAAGAAAAGAATATCCTGCTATGAAGTGTTAATACTTAGAACTGGTAAAACAGACAACAGAAATAAAGTATCCCTCTATAGAATAAATGGCTTTAAAAGCTGTTAGATAGATCATTCTGCCACAATTTGTGTTTAAAATTGTGGCAAAGTGAAGCATCTAATAGCTTTTAAGACTGTTTTCCCTTCTTCCACTGTCCTTTGCTGTTCAGCACTACAAGCTGTTACATCCTAGTATGAACCTGGATCTTATCAGAGTTTAGGGTGTACACCTCTCCAGTATCAAGGTTTTTGCAGCATGTGCCATAAAATTTGTTGTTTTATGGAAAATCCATGATAAATAAAATAATGAAGTACATACATTTGAGTTTCAAATTTCATATCCTTCAGAAAATGCAGGCTAACAGAAAACCCGTTATTCTAGTAACTTTTTTAAATTTATAAGAAAAATATTTAAAATCTGTACCTGAGTTTGTGCTTTTGTTCTCCCATTATCTTTGGATTTGCGCAGATTTCTTGTTCTTAAAGGTTGAAAGGTATGTTAGAGTGTTTCTGATATCAAAAACTGGACGGCGCAGTGGTGCAGCAGTAGCGTTGTCGCCTCACAGTAAGAGGTTCTCCAGTTTGATTCTCGGCTGGAGTACCTTCTGTGCAGAGACTGCATGTCCTCCCTGCATTCATGTGGGTTTTCTCCGGGTACTCCGGTTTCCTCCCACGTTACAAAGACATGCATCTGGAGCATTTCTCTCTGGGCCTTCGCTGAAAATTGGCTTTGTTCCAAGTCGGACTTTCCTGGTAAACAAATCTTAAATAAAAAGATACTTAACAATCTTTATCCCATTTTTGATGTAGAATCATGGAGTTCCATGAACTACATAGAAGATTATGATTGAGTCGCCAATCTTAAGTGACTTATTATGAGTTTGAGACATGGATGCACAGAAATTCACCTAGAGAGAAAAACTCATCTAATAGCTTACCAGAAACAGGGACCTAAATTTTCACAAGCAGATAAACAGGACATGATGGACAGACAGAGAGAGAGAGAGAGTCATTACTCATCACCTCCTCCACCTCTGGATTAAGCTGTTCCTACAAGTTAAACTGGACAATACAGTATCATCCTTCAAACACAGCCTGAATAACTGGATGGGTACCTTCCAATTTACTCCAGGTGGTTGAGACAGGGGATACTGCCTGATGGTGGGTCTTGGTAATGTGTGGATGGTTGCCTTGAAACTGCTATGAGTCATGTGAATTGTCACCACATCTCTTAGTTTAGAGTCACTTTCCTACCTTCTCTGACAGTGATGCCTGCCTGTCACAGGATTCTTGTCACTCATTACATTCATCTCTTGGCTGAGCATCCTCATGTTCTCTTGCTTTTTTCCTGTGTCTACTTAATCTGCTTTACCAAATCACCTGCATGTGTGAAAGTACCATTGTAGTTTGTTCTCCTTGAACTTCACCTGTCTAAGTAACTTCATCTCCATCACCTCTAGATTTCTCAGCTATTCTACTTTCAATGCTCAAGTTACTGTGCCACACAGTAGTACTAAACCCTGATGCACACCAATTCTCCCTGGAAACCCCATCTGTTTGTCCAGACACTGTTTGTAGTTGTGTCACTGGGACCTTGTACATAGCCTGAACTAATTCTACCAGTCTGGGACTTCAAACCATTGTACAACTTCCCAAATCATTTTTGAAACATACTGACAGCTATATCTCTATTAGTAAGTGTTGTTTAAGACTTCTTTATTTGAACTAGTACTAGGAAAAAAGAGATGTGCTAACATGCAGATGCTCAAAGCTAGCAGGACATCTATAAATAGTTCTATTAACTAGTACAGAAAAACCAAAAAAGGAAAAACAATTGGAACACCAAAACCAAGGTACGCCAGCACACCCTTCAAGAGAATAGGCTTAATATTAGCAAGGAAATGTCCACTTCCAAGAATAAACACAGCAATTTTTTTTGCCACATTTCCTACATAAAGTTTTAAAATGTGCAAGTACTTTAGAGTTGCGCAGTTAGAACTTATTTTAAAAAATGCTTGTTTGCAGCTTTAAATTTTAGGGTGGCTTAACTAATCAATTGATAGTTTAATTGATTACAATATTTAAGGAGGGTTTGTATGTCTTGTCTGATGAAGTTTGTGATGAAAATGTATTTTGCTGATGCATTAATGTGGCAATAAAATTAGCTGTGTTTATTCTTGGAAGTAAAAGTTTCCTTGCTAATATTAAGCCTAATCTCTTGGAGGGTGTGCTGGCGTACCTTGATTTTGGTGTTCCAACTGTTTTTTCTACTGTGGTGTTCCCTGGTTATTTGTGCAAAAAAGGAAAAAAAATAAAATATGAAACCAAGAGAGATGTAAAAAGTGTTAGACTCTGCAGATACCATGAAATCAAGTATAAAAAATCCCATCACAAAAGCAAAAATACCCAGAAATAGTCTAAAAAATCTCATCACAAAAAAAAAAAAAATGAACCAGGAATAGCATGTTCCCCACACTGGGGGGGAGGGGGCTTCATCCTTGTAATAATCTGCAGACTAATAGCCTAATATTTACCTATGAACCTATGAAGTAAGAAAGCTGATCTGTTCTTTTTTTATCTTTATCGGTTTAATTTTGTAGCCCAGTAAATTATATTGCAAACCATGTATAAGTGGCCACATTTTGCAATGTCTTTCCATTTTAACTTGGGATTGTATTGGGCAACCATGTAAAGTACAAAATAACAACAAAATGGTTGCCCATCAGAAGGTGAGTTCTGCCCAACCAAACCCTACTGAAGATGGTGCCATTTCAGGGACGTTTATGTGCACTGCTTGCCCTCTGCTTCAGTAGAGTGTTCGGTTTTCTCTGTTTTATTTTGGTATTTAAGGCAATTCCCTAAGTTTTTAAAGTTTTGTTCAGACCTTCAGGTTACAGTTTGTGTAGATCTCTAAGAGGCAACTCTCTACAGGTGATGGTATTTACCCTTTTGGATGATTGCAGTCAGTTATAGGCATCTCTCTACTCTCCATTTTGTTAAAGACTGGTGAGGTTGGGGTTATTTTTCTTTAGCCCCCTTTATTTTGGAAGTCAGAGTTCCAATTCAAATATATATATAGTTTATGTTTTCATATGTGCCCAATGAATTCAGGATGTTGAAGGTCTTAAATGTAAACATTAATGGGTTGCACTGTCTGGTAAAATGATTCAGATAGTACACTTGGCTCCACCAGTCCAGCCTAGATATGGTAAGAATGCTGGAAACTTATGTTAAACCAGCAGCTCATTAAAAGCTGACAAAATGAAGATGCCAACCTATACTTTATTAAAGGGAAAGGCCTAGATCTTCCCAAGCCATGGAAGAAGCATTTCCTTCTCTTTCAGAGGTACACTGTTTGTTAGCTAATCGTGATGACCGAAACTCTAAATTTTGCTGTTTGAACATTTGCCATGAAAATTGTGGTGTCTCCCATACTACTTCTAAAAAATGCCTGAGGTTAAGGAAGTATTGCAGACCTGGATGCAGAATTTCCTGTGGTTTCATTGTTTGGAGTTATATGTACCTCATGTACTTTGAGCCAGCTTTAAATACTCTCTTTATGCCCATTTATGCACATGGTCTACTAGACTGTGGTTTACATGGCAAGCTCACATAGATGATTGCCAGAATGAGTATCATTGCAATCAAATCCTACTAGCCACTGACACGATATTAATGAACATACTGCAGAATTAAACACTAAATCTAAGGAGTATGTTTGATTTGACCTAAACACTCCATCAAATACTGACACAATCTAAATCACTTTTCATAGAAGATGTCACATATACTGTATATATCTCCAAAAGCTTTTTCTGCAGGAAGAAAGCCCTCCCCCTGCACCTGCTATGAGGATACTAACAAAGATAGTTTTGATTTTTTTAATATATTCTTTGCATCAATGCCCACTTTTCTCCCAGAAGCTGTGAAATCCTTGCTGCCTCTGATTAAGAAGGAAAAGTTACTTAAATATATTTCAAATTGTTAAGCAAATAAGGTTACTTAAGCAGATAGCCTTTCAGCCGAGTTATACAGGCTTTTTTCCACATTAGGGTTTAGCAATACTTTGAAGACCCTGCAGTCATACTATAATGAAAGGTATGTGTTTTGCCTCTTGAAAACATATTTAAACCAGGAAAATACCTGACAACCCCAAATAAATTGTCTTCATCTGCCTGGTATAATTTATCTAAATCTATCCATAATTGTGGAGTAACATTTTTAGGTGATGAACTATTGAAGCAGGGCTAGCCACCCTGCTCTGTAAACCTTGGCTCAAGATGATTGTCACTGTTGAAGTGACACCTGACCCCATGTGAAAAATGGAAAAAAAGGTTTGAAGATGGATGAATGAATAGATGGATGGATGGATGGATTTTTAGGTGGTAGAGTGGATAGAATGCATGAAAAGAAATGCAACCCTCCAGAAGGGTGTTTTTCACCCAAGATGACAAAATTACATTTGATTAATTGTCTTTTTTCTATTTGAAATGTTGAGGTTCTTTAATATGCCAGACACTCAGCTAAAAAATGTTTAAGGTATTATATGAGGGATCCAGTGTTAAAGTGAAGGTGGCTCCATACACATGAAAATCATGTTTCATACACTGTGGGTGAGGTAATGCTGCCCCATGCTTTTGTTTCCTCAGCAAGGAAACCATTGGCAGCATAACTGCACTGTTCTTTCCAAAGAGATTCCTTAAGCAGTTGGTCTGAGGGAACAGCCAATCAGGTTGCTCTTTTTGTGAATGATCTAATTCTGTTAATAAAAACAGTAATGATGACACCCTACCATGATCTGGAATATCTTTAATACCTGGGAGACATTCTCTGGTTTCACGATCAGTGTTTGTAAGTCTGTCATTTTTTTTCAACTTTTCTCCACACGTGGACTTTCAAAAATAGTATAAAGTCATCTGAAATCCCTTACACTTCAAATATTTTAAAGTTCTACTCACTGCTAACCCCCCTTAACAAGGAATGTAAATAAAGAATTCATGTCATTATCACAACAGACACAATAAATGGCAGATGTGGGAGCTTTTTAAGAAATTGAGTATACTTCTATTTGTATTTATTTTATACCCAAAAGTACTTAATCTTTATTTTTCAGCTACATTGCTGTAGAAATGGGCAGAGAAGTTTTCACTTTCATTTGGACTCCTAGTACAGCTCAAAAGATGCAGGTGAACTTTTTATCACACGTTTTTGGCTGAACTATCTATTTTTGCAGCAGTTTGGTGGTATTTATTGGATCTAGCAGTTCCTTGGTTGTTAATGAGGGGGTATATTCTCCACCTAGGTTAAATTTGTTCCCCTCTAAATATCAAAAGCTAACTCTATCAGCTGCAGTGAAAGCACTTGTAAAGTGCTGGCACTCCTCAAGCCGGTCACAATGTTTTCATCATATATAAAGTTAGATGACCCACAGCAGTCCTTCACAAATCCTGATCCCTCTCATTGTGGACTATGTATAACTATATGTTCTTGTTTTTTTATTATTTACAGGTTATGCATTTCTGTAAAATAGCACTGACATAGAAAAGATTATTGGAAAATACAGTGTGTGTGTGTGTGTGTGTGTGTGTGTGTGTGTGTGTGTGTGTGTGTGTGTGTGTGTGTGTGTGTGTGTGTGTGTGTGTGTGTGTGTGTGTGTGTGTGTGTGCGTGTGCGTGTGTGTGCGTGCGCACGCGCACATTACTGTTGGTAAGGAAGCACTGAAATGTACTGTGATAGTAATGAGATGACTACATTCCTGGGAAGTCATTGTTCATAATTCTAGTCATCAGCTGTACAATGTAAATCTTATCTGAGTGTGGTTAGTGCTGATCAGAGCCCTAGTTACTGTGTTAATTTTTCATACATTCTTAAGGCTGTGTAAGTTGTATGTATAGATTGTTGTTAGCATATAGTTTGCATGGCAGTCTCTGATAAATTAATTGGAGGCAGGAATGGGATTTTGTAAATTGAACTTCTAAAGCTACAAAATATTTTTCTCACCAAAGTTGTGTGCACACTGGTAAATATTGTACAAAGGTTATTTTAATTTTTGGACAGAGTAAGCTAGTAAACCAGACCAAAGGAGCCCTGAGAGTATAGCAAAATGACAGAGGGATAACTGGTTAAAACTTCAGATCAAAGACACTTCCTTATATTGTTCTGACCAAGAATGAGTGGATAGCTGCCTCTTATACAGATGACATTTAGCCCACCATATCTGTGGATAGCCTGGTAGGGGCTATAGGCATGCAGCATGCAATGGAAAGGCAACTGCATTTATTCCAAGAAAATCTCAAAATGCAGCCTGAACTCTGGAAACTGGAGATGGAACTAAAATACCTAAAGACTGAAGCAAATAAATGAAAAAGCAAACCCAGGAGAAGTGAAAGCACAGAGAGAGAGAAGCAAATTCTGCTCAAGAGGAAAGCAAGCTTGTTTGGGTTTGACTGGTGTTGGTTATACCCAAACAATCAGTGTTCATTTGCCATATGCTCTTAAGGCAGAGTACCTTTTATATATGGATGTTAGTAGTACAATTTGTAGGGTCATCACATAAAATGACATTAGAAGCACTCAGCAAAGGATCCTACGTGGCCTGTATGATGTCTGTGATGTCATATGGCTTGAATTACAATGCTTTGTTTTTCCTAATTAGTTTATCTATGCAAGTCACAAAGCTCCCAAGATGATGCGTTTTCTTAATGCATAAACTGTGACATCATATCTCTCAAATGTCCATGATTTTGCCTTATACTTTTGTACTGCCCTTCATAAGACTGTTGGTTTTGAAGTAAATCACTGAGGACTGCAGTCAATAATGCCACCCGTTAAAATTTCATACTTTTTTGAGATCCAACAGCTGATCACCACCTGCTGCCAGTTCCTCTCCTCGTTCGCAGGGCCCACTGGACCCACCTTTGACTTCACAGAGCTATGCCAGGAAAAATGCCCATCAGATATGGAGATCGAAGATACTGGTATGGCAACATACTGCTGCAGCTGAGAATGCCCTAAATCACTACCCAATGACATCCTCGAGATCTCCATTCTTCTGTCTTTGGAAGGTGCATGTATACATCCACCCAAACAGCAGTGGCAGACAATACCCAAATGCATAAGCTCTGTGGTGCATGTGATAACTACATAGCATTATGGTGTATACAGCTAGACAGGTAGTGGTTCTAATCCCAGCAACAGCAACTCAGTGAGTATGTGTGCATGTGTGTAAGCATATCCCCTTGTTGCTGTATTTATTTCTTGCCTATGTGTATGAAATGCCAATACATTTTAAAGCCTGTGCCTACTTGTAACCCCCCCCCCCATTGGCCTACTTTACATGGCCTGCTGATGTCATCCACCTCAGATGTACAGTTACAGCCTCTCCAGACACATAAGCTCTGTGGCACATGCAATAAGTACGTAGCACTATAGTGTATACAGCTAGCTAGGTAGTGGTTCTAATCTCAACAATGGCAACTCAGTGCGTGTGTGTAAGTAAATCCCCCTGAAGCTGTGCGTATGTCCTGCCCATGTGTGTGCACTGTCAATACATTTTAAGGCCTGTTCCACCCTGTTAATCCCCCCATCGAATTACTTTACAAGGCCTGCAGGTGTCATCCACCTTAGATGCACAGTGAGACACTCTCCAGGTACATAAGCTCTGTGGCGCATGCGATAAGTATGTAGCACTATAGTACATACATGTAGATAGGGGTTCTAATCTCAGAACTGGCAAGTGTGTGTGTGTGTGTGTGTGTGTGTGTGTGTGTGTGTGTGTGTGTGTGTGTGTGAAGAATATCCCAAGTAGCAGTGTGACTGCCTTGTGTGTATGTGTGATGGTTATACCATTTTGAGGGCCTGTTAATCCCCCCATTGGATTACTTTACAGGACCTGCTGGTGCAAGTACATAAGCTCCATGGCATATGCAATAAGTATGTAGCACTATAGTAATTACAACTAGATAGAGAGGGGTTCTAATCTCAAAACTGGTAACTGTGTGAGTGTATGTGTGTGTGTATGCATATCCCCTTGCAGTAGTGTGGCTGTCTTCCCTGTGTTTGTGTGCAATGGTTATAACATTTTAAGGGCCTGTGCAAACCTGTTAACACCCCCCTTGTGGCAACCTTTACAGCACCTGCAGATGTCATCCACCTAAATAGTACTGTCCAACACTACAAACCATATAAGCGCCATGGTGCATGCAATATATATGTAGCTCTATAGTATGTACAACTAGACAGGTAGGTGTTCTACTCTCAACAAGGGCAGTTCATGAGTGAGTGTGTGTGTACATATATCCCCTTGCACCAATGTGACTGTGTTGGGCTCAACACCTGCCCCACTATACAGGTTGCAGTTCATAACTGGACAGGTGCGTCCTGTGAAACAACTAAAATAATACATAGGTCTCAAGAGTGTAGGACAACAAACATTTCCTACCTGTGTGTAATAGTTGCAATAACCAGTCATTTTAAATCAGAAACACCTGAACATTCTGAGACATAGCATAACCTAGGGAAATACTTCAAAAATAACATGTCATATTGGCAGACCAAGGGAAGTCCTGTCCTTTGCATTTGCTGTGGGTATGGTTTGTCCTACCAACTGCCACAATACTATAAGAAGTGTCTGATATTGGGCATTCATTAAGGTGGCAACCCTAGTCTGTGTTGCCTATGTGTGTGCAATATGTATACATGTCAAGGCCCTCTGGGTAGCTGGTGCCCCTATATAACCCACATGTATCTAGGCATGAATGCTCACCGTCACCACCCACATATGGGGGTATTGACTAAGGCTATGGTGACTCTAAGTTGTCTGCTGTCTGCACTGACCCACAAAATGATGCTAACACACTGTAACAGGGTCTTACATTGGGTACAGACTGGTGCCAAGGTCCTAGCTTCAAGCTAAATGCAAAAAACAGTCCCATCATACCATACAACAAGAACATGGCCCCACTGTCTGCCACATCATTGGCAAACCCATAAACACACAATCTGTGTTGACAGACATGGGTACTCAGTTTGATAACAATGACGCATTCAACCATTATGTACTGGCAGTGGTCAGAAAGACCTTGTATGTGATGAAATGCATAGGTAAAGGGAATGCATCCAGAAAAAAGGTGGACATTACTTCTGTATAGTCCTCAGCCAGTACAACAATACTTTAGTACAATGGCCCATTTGATATGTACCTATCCAGACATCTGTAACAACTGGAATGGCCATGGTAATACCCACAAAGGTAATTCATGCCCTCCAACACCTGTAACATGCAGATAGCCCTTAATCAATAGTGTCCCACTCAGTATCAGACAGGTTGCCCAGAGGTGGGCTGTGGCACACTTATAACCCAATGTTGGACTCTGCCCTTCAACAGCTGCCCCATATATGTGAATCTACTTCCCTGTGCATTACCAGTACAACAGGTCTGAATCTGATAGCCAACATCAACAAAACCTGCTGGACAGACAGCTTTGTCCCACAGAGGATGCCCTGTCTCAGGAATGCACTTCCAAAACATGTCAAATAGAGTACCATGCAGACCATTATCAAGTGTAACAGTGATGAGTGGATGGGATACCACAAATCTGTCCCAGGGTCTCACTTGTATCCCTCAATGACAGGAGCAACAGGTGCTGATTGATGATTCTGTTGGGGATAAACTAATGGCTAGGCTTGTAAGGGCCTCAGGGCCATTAGCCTATTAACCTTGTATGATCCCAGGCATACCAGTTATCGCCCTGTGTGCTGTGATGGACTGTGTTGTTAAGTGTCCATTCCCATCACTGGCATCTACTGTGGTGTGTGCCCTATGGGCAGCATACCACTACCACTACCATGTCATACATCCACCAGGGGACACAACACACCAGCACAAACACAGACAGCACTGCACCACAGCACACAAACAGCACAGGGTAGTGTGCCTCCTGGGTGGACTCCATCTTCAGTACACAGATGCTTGCAGAATGATACATGTATAATGTGTATATGTCCCCTGTATGGAACAAATGTAACCCACAGAAATCAGTTGGACAATATGTTGGACAATGTTTCAGACTGTGGGAAATCTTGCTGTCACAGGCAGACACCACCAGAAACAATTACATACAATTTACTATATTATTTGTATCGTTGTATCTGTTCCCATTGTTACTATGTTGTACCTACCTGCTGAGGGTCTAGCTGTGAGGGGCCCCCACTACTATGTCTTGCTGTAAGCTGTCAACAGGAATTTGCTGTAGAGTCTCAGGCAATGATATACAGGATATATGAATCAACAGTGTTATACAGGTCTAGAGTGGGCCAGCAGCAGTAACAGGACAGTCATGGACAATGTTTGACTGTGTGACATTCACAGCGTGAGACGACAGAGGAGCAGTACAGCAGTACATATGGCAGCTGTATCCACCAGTACCCCACTGTCACTGTTTGTCTAATAGTACATCCAGTCACACATTTGTACATGAGCTGACCAGTGCTGGGGGGGACAGGGGGGGGACTGGGGGGATCTACATCACAGCAGACACAGCAGACAGAGCCAAAGGAAGCAGCTGAGGCTGACTAACAGGACTGACTAACACATGTAATTTATCACAGATATTTATTATGGACCTCTATATTTTCCCCTATGCATCCCCTGCATCCCCAACCATGCATCCCCAATATGTGAATACTATTAGTATAGTGCTGTACTCTATGTGCAGAAATCCTGTGGTAGTATACTAGGATAGTGCAGTCTGTCATCTAATATGAGGAAATTATGTCACTGTTTCTTCTACACTTTTCTTTTTTTTTTTGAGGTATTTTGTTAGTTTAAAATGTTCATGCTTTTTTTAGTTTATAGGATTTTAGCTTATAGGATCTGAAGCTTTATCTTTTTTTATCTTTTTTTTTGGGATTTTGTTTGTTTTGTTTGCTATCATCATTTTCATTTATTAAAGCTGTGTCAGCTTGTTGTGTGGTTGGTATATATGTTTTTTTTGAAGTTTGGTTTTTCCTGGACATTCCAGTTACACATGTTGTTTCTTGTTTGCAGGTGACCAGTACCTCTCAGTGCCCACACCCGGGGGGGACAGGCTCCATCCCCTGAGCCGGTTCTACCCATGAGTGATGCAGGACCAGTAGAGGCGGCAGCTCCAGGTTGGGTCCCAGATGTGCTGGGACCTGGTGCCATGGCCAAATAAGGTGGGATAGGTGGATCTGCTGGAACCGGCCTACCCAGTCATGCTATGGTGTTGAGGTTTGTCAAAGTATATAGGTTAGTCATAAACAGAACATTTCAACATTAGTTATAACAATATGCATGGGTGTTCCAATTAACCTAGAATAATATAATTGCATAGCATACAGAACACAGGCATAAATGGAATAACAGTCATTATTGTAACAGCATAACAGTAACAGTTACAGCAAAAGGCCAACAGCATTGGTATTTCAACAAGGTATGTAACCATTGTAATATATAACCAATAATACAACACAAGGCCCAACATTAGGTTTTGAGAACAGCATATGTAAAAATTGAACCATACTCATAGTATAAGAATAATAATTTGTGATGCAGATAAGGGATGGGAGGAGAGAAAGACATTCAATTACCAACTGTATAGGCTATATTTTTCACAACAGTACTGCTCAATACTCTACAGGTCTACCCTTACTTTATATTTACAAATGCCCTATAGCTTCTGTAGCACATACATACCTCTCAAGCTATCTGGATGGTATGGCATGCGCCAAGCTGTAACACCTACAGGTATATAACTACAAGAGAATATTACATGTCAGAGGAACATATATGACTACCAGGGTGTACTCTGCACTGATGTTGTGTGAGTGTGCTACTGGCATACTTCAACTGGGTTTATACCTGTGTCTAAGGTTTTTGGCAGCAGTGATCACTATCTGTGACAGTGTGACACATGAGAGACATGTATCATGCACAGTACAGAGAGTTTACACTTATCCTGCCGTCATTGGCAGGCATGGGGTTAGACTATCAGCAAACATTGACATACACACCAAGCATACAGCCGTACCAACAATAGACTGTTTAGTTTGTCTTATTAACTTGGAATAGTAGTGTACTTCATGATGTTTTATTTAATAGAGTCTTATAACCTTGCTGAGCAATGCTGTTTACGCACTAGTACATCTGGACACAAACATTAGTATACCCTTCATACAGCTACTACAGACATTTCTTTACCTGTGAGTCCTGTGGGGAGAATATCTGTTAACAATACATAACTGTTTCTATAAATAATCAGTATTACTTGTCTATTGCTATGAATATATCTTAGTACCTGTCCCTCGATTCAAACCCCGGTTTGTGTGTGGCAAAATGAACAACATATATAGTGCTTATCACACTGAGCAACTGGTTCACTGCTGTATGTTGATTGAGTGATATTTACCTAAAGCTCACCTGGGGACAAAGTTTGACCTGGTAATATAGATAGAGAGTCACACAAGACTGCAGTGACAGTGGAACATACATGCATGAGATTCATGCATGACAGCGATAGTAGGTGAACTGTGTATTAATACTTGGAATGCAGTTGTACACAATTAACCCCTAGTGGATGGGAATATGTGCGATCTGTACAGACCATATTGAGGTGCTGGGTTGCCTATGTGACCAATATACATTTGCAGATAGTATATTTGAAGTCTACAGCTATTACAATTTCATACTTACCTGCATCAGCATACCTACTTTCAGGAATGCATATAGCTGAAATGCAAAAGTTAACACAAGACAATCCTGGGAGAAACACATGATAATACCTTAGATAGTACTACTCTAGGTTCAGATCTTAGTACATAATAAATATTATATTGCATTATATCTTGTATTATAGCTCCACATCTACACTTTAGCATAACAGTTCTTTATTGGACAACCTTCGGTCACTTCATGGTGTTATACCCATATTTACTTCACAGCACCTGTAATATTCAATTTCTTGAATAACATCCCAGAATACTCACAATTGGCAGAGCACAGATTTAATGAGGGTGACATGACACAGTGATTGGTATACATTTGACAATCTTTATTGTTCTAAACTTTAAATAATGCATGCATTGAAAGACAGCTGTTATTCCACAATCTATGCAGTACTACCTTTATTTCTTCAAAATTCTGACTGCAGTTCTACTGTATTTCCTGTAGATTAGGAATTCACATTTTCAATGCCAGTGTACTTTATTACCAAACATGTATTATTAATACAGTATACACGTCATTCCCACACATTATTAATGCAGTATTAACTTTGTTTCCCATGTTTCATGCTTTCATCTACATTGAACTGTACCTGGCAATACTCACTTATATCAGTGCAGTTCTATGAACACAGTCATTGCAGTACACTCACAACAGAATATACCTACTGACAGTTAGTACTGTACTCCTTCTTAATTAGATTACTATATATTGCAATATATATCTGTACTCATCACACTCTCAGTGCATCCTGGCAGGTGCCTTGCATGGGCCTTCAGGTTGCAAGCCCTTTCCTCTGCAGCTGTGGGGGGAAAACACACCATTATGTGTACCTGTCTATCAGATAGTCATACTAGAATTTGGTAAATCAATGTCGTGGATCCATTTGGCTAAGAGACCCCCTTTCTACATTTCAGGTCATCATAATGATGATGCATCTGCTCACCAGTGGAGGGGATGCCAGTTGCAGTGGTGAGGTCACATGCCAGCCAGTCCCAGGCCTCTGATTATTTGGAGCCCTGGTACTGGCCGTGCAGCAGCTGGTCATCATGGTCAGCCCAACTATGACCCTGGATTCCAAAATGCCCCAGGGCTGCACCCAGAAGTGCCCACCTTCTCCAACTCCAGCCATAGCTCCTGTAGCGATCAAACTCCAACAGGTTCTGGCTATATTCCCACCTAATGCACTTTGCCACCATTGGCCATTTTTAATATGCTCAGCTCTGCTTAGCACCTCGCAAATCAGCTGAGCTCACCTAAGCAGTGCTGAGACAGGGAATGCTTAGCAATGCTTAGTGATGCACAAATCCACTTAGCTGAGCTGAGGACTGCTTAAACTGAGATTGTTTAGCAGTGCCCAAACTAGATAAGCGGAGCTGCACATTGCTAAGTACTGCTAAAACAGGTCATGTTTAAGCATTGCTTGGCTTGGCTTAGCAATGCATAGCAAAGCTTAGCTATGGGCAATCCGGAGTTTTTCAAAAAAAAGAAAATTATAGAAACTAATTGTTCATTAATGATACTTTATTATTATGTGTATCAATTTTACTTTATATCTTCTAAACATATGCATTTCACTACGTTATCTTGGAGTGTAATTTTGGGCGGCCACGGTGGTGCAGCGGTTAGCATTGCCACCTCACAGCAAGAGGTTCTCTGGTTCAATCCTTGGCTGGGGTGCCTCCTGTGCAGAGTCTGCATGTCCTCCCTGTGGTCATGTGGGTTTCCTCCAGGTGCTCCAGTTTCCTCCCACATCCCAAAGACATGCTGTAGGTGGGTTGGACACACTAAATTGGCCCTAGGCATGAGTGTGTGCGTGTGCGTGCCTTCTGTGCAAAGTTGGGTGCCGGGCTGGCAACTCAACACCGTAAAAATCTCCACTGCCAATCATGAGTGGACAGGTGATCTGATGTGGTGACCCCTAACTGGGAAAAGCCGAAAGAAGTAGAAGAAGAATCTTGGAGTGTAATTTTAATGTATTGAACACTTGTGTGCAATTGGGGCTTTTATCCTCGGTTCTCCAATAAAAATGGGCTTCTGGTCCAGCTGGGCTGACCTGGTTAACAAATGTCAATGTATACATGATAAAAGAAAAAAATGTATAACATTTCCCTGTTGCATGTAAAAAGATGAATGGCCTGTATTCGAACTATACACTTACTGCACATAAGGCTGTGACTCTAACCATTCAGATACCAAGGATATGATGCACCCTGGATTGATAGTCAACTGCTGAATCCACCACTGAAATATTAGCTTGGGGCCAGGGGATGAGAATGCTGATGCCAAACTGACTTTAGAAACCACTGAAGTTTTCTCATATGGAGTTTGGCAAAAGGAAGCATACGAATGGTGGAGACCATAAACCCTAGTGCTCTCAGAAACTCCCTTGCTGCGAATAAGACTAGAGCAAGAAGGGACTTAAAGAAGGAAACAAGAGTCAAGGCCTTGGGAGGATGCAGGGATGCCAGCATTGGAATGTTCTGGATCCTGCACCCCAGGAATACATGATCCTGTGAAGTGGTCAGAAATGACTTTTGGAAATTTATAGTCAACACCCCACTTTTTGCAAGAGGGAAATGGCAAAGTGAAGCTGCTGCAGTGGAATCTGCGGAGAGTATGCCTGAAGCAGGAGATCGTCTAAGTAGGGAAAGATTTGCATCCCCCTTAGCCTGCAAAAAGCAATCATAGGAGCAAAGCATTTGGTGAATACCCTTGGCACATTAGAAAGGCCAAAGGGCAAAACAGAGAGCTGAAAATGCCAGGAAGCAAAATCTTCCTGAAAAGGGAATGAATAGGAATGTAAAGATAAGCATCCGTGAGGTCCAGAGATGCTAGAAAAGCCTGAGGAAGCAGCAGGCAGAACAAAGTTTGTAAGGACAACATCTGAAAGGAAGGGACCCTTAGAAAGGTGTTTAAATGAGAGAGGTCCAGAATGGTTCTCCATGTGGCCTCTTTCCTGGGAACCAGAAACATTCTGAAGAAAACCTCTTCCCCCTTTGGGAAAATGGAACTTCCTGAATAGTTCCCTGAATCAAAAGATCCAGAAGCATCCCTGGAAAGAAAGCCAACTTTCCCTGAGGAGGCTAAGGAATGGCCATGAAAGAGGAAGAGAGTTGCAAACCATGTAATACCCTTTGCAGATAATGGGCAGAACCCAAGAAGTCTGAGTAATCTTTAAGCAAACTGGAAGAGAAAGAGAAAGATGAGAGAAAGAGGAATATGGGTGAAAAGAATAGAATAGTCAGAAAGCACCTGGTTTGTCATGAAAAGGAGATTTCTTTGTCACAGGAGTCTGGGTTGCTTTAGCAGGAGGAGCCCTTTTACCCCCTTTTTTGCCCTTAGGAAGAGGGCAACACTGCCTATGAACAAAGGCCATCTGGTTTATTAGGGTAATTATGTTGAAATTTAAGCACAGGGGAAACAAAAACATTTAAGTTCCTGTAAGTTCTTGCCCTTATCTTGGCTAGACTTAAACAAATCTGCAACAGCTACACCAAATGAGTGTTTGTTATCCAGAGGAGCATCCATATCATCAGACAAAGGTTGAAGCCAAAGCCAGGAATACTTCTCCATCACAGAACCAAAAGCAGCAGCTCTGGAAGAAGCATCTGCTACATCATAATTGCACTCAATAATATGGCTAGCAACCTGAGAAGAGGTCCCCAACACAGAAAGAGCAGAAGTCTTCCCTTCAGAGTCAAGAAGGTCAAAAATGACCTGAAAGGCCCGAGAAAGAAGACCCAGAATGTATTTGGACATATAGCTCTGATAACTGGCAGCTCTAATAGCCAAGGTAGCAGAGATATAAACCTTCTTACCTAGCTTTTCTACAGTTCTGCTGTTTTTATCTGAAGGAAGAAGCTTTGTAGAGGGCAATAACTGAGATGACTTGTTGGATGTCACAGACACCAGAGAGGGGTCAGCTGAAGGATATCTATATAGGAATTTGCAATCTTCAGGATCCCTATAAAACCTGTCAAGTTTTTTGGGAGCAGGGGACTGGGAATATAGAGCCTGAGATGCAGTAAAAAAAGGCATCCAATAAAGCAGCCAAAACAGGAGAGGCAGCAGAAGGTCTTGGAAAGTCTATTTGCGGAAGTTCATAATGCCTCTTCGACACCTCAGAAACCTGGGCACAATCCCATTTAAAAAATTCCATCATCCTGAAAACTGTGTCTACAAAGGAAATCTCCTCAAATGGAGTGTCAAGGCTAGTGGAGTCCTCCTCTTCAGAACCATAATCTAAAGCAGAAGGAATTTGTGATGAATAAGCAAGGGATTCCTCATCTGAATCCACCTCTTCTTCAGAGGAATCCTGTTCCCTAAGCCTTTTTAAGGGAGTAGAGGGCTAAGGTGGAGCAGGAACAGAAACTCCTTGAGTAGACTTCAAAGCCATAAGGGCATTAAACAAACCCTGAGTGAAATTCTGCCATTCATTCTGAGGGTCCTTAGGAGTAGGAGAAACTTGCTTTGTTTTTTTCTTTCTTTTCCAAACAGATGTCTGCCCTATAAAACTTAGAAAGTTAAGATGCCGGATGACATTCCATAATCATGGTTGTAACTTCCCCTCTAACCAAAATTTGAGGAACACGCCAGGCCCTTTGGTAATAATCAGCCACTGTTCCCCCTGAACATCTGCAATGGACATCTGCAAAACCTCCAGGCACGTGCATGAGGTCGGATCCATGCTACTCTCTGAAACAGTCGCTGCAGGGGAATCCAACAGAGAAGTCAGGTGATCCTCCAAGCTTTGGAGAGATGTCTAGCTGAGGTGGTACAGTGGAAGAATCAGACTTATACTTCTTGGCCTTCTTCTTCATGGTTGGCTGACCCTCAAAATGGGAAGTTCTCTCCACAGTTTCTTTTGCTAAAAGTTTAAGACTTTGGTTCTTTAAATACAGGGCCAAAGAAGAAAGCTGACTACAGAGTGTCTTTGGGGCAAAAGTCTGACAAATGGTACATGAAGTATGGTCATGGGAAGTGCTGAGACAAAACATGCACTGCTCGTGACAGTCTTTATGGAGAATCTGTCTCCTGCACTGGCATTTACCCTTTCTAGATGACATGAAACATCACAAGCAAACAATCAAAAAGAAAAAGATAAGTGCAAAAAATCTGAAAGGAGCACTTATCCGAAATGGCATAGTGAACTAACAATGACTTGAGCATTCAGACCGACAATTGAAAGGTGGTGTTCGGACTGGCAGCAAAGATGTTCTGGGGATGGTATGCCCAGATGTCACCTTTATGCCCTACGCTATACACAGGGAGCATATGTGTGACATACGGCATACCTTAAAGCAACCTAAAGGCTTTGGTATACTGGCCAGAAGTCAGGCCACCCTTGGCAGGGGGTCCCTATTGTAAAGAATTCTGCAACAGTGAAATGGAAAGACATCTTGCTTTATGACTGTTGTTTCTTGAGTTGTTACATTATCAGACCTTTTGTATAAGTTAATTATGACCTACCAGCAGCAACAATTTTAATACATTATGACCTTCAAGCAACAAGTTATTACTCTGAAAAAGCTGGGCCCAGTCCATAACCAGAAACAAGGTTTGCTGTAGTCCTGTGGTTATGTGCCATATCACCTGGATCACTGTAGAGGCATTCATACCTTTATGTGTGCCTACAGATGGCACAATATAACATTCAGAAGAGGGAAGTTAGCATAAAGTGGGCGTACAGGTTACATGACTGCTATCAACTCTTCTGTGATTTTCAAATATAAACATGGTCATAAACAGTGATATCACTCAAATGTGAGAAAAATTTGCAAGTGAAAACTAAGTAAAGCAATTTGTTTTTACAGGGAGGGAAAGCTCCCAACCCACTCCAGTATGGAGAATTGTACCTCCACATACCTGTTTATATATATATATATATATATATATATATATATATATATATATATATATATATATATATATATACTATCTCCGTGATCAGTAACAGCTCAAGGATAGAAGAAATCCCTGGGATACAACAACTTTGATCATCTAAGACAAAACCTGGTAGTCACATGCTAATGTTTGAGCATTAAGAATGATGATCACTATTGTCTTGCAACCAAGCTTGGCTCACAGGTAGCTCCTTTATAGATACAGATAATAAAATTACAAAAAATCATGCTGTCAAGAACCCTTGCCAAGAAGCACTAAGTATCTAATTATAAGCTAACTTAATAGAAGCACATAACTTGTACTAGAAACTTGCTCAAAAACAATAGTAAAGGAGTGCACCAGCAATAATAAAAAACAAACTATCAATGTACATAACAAGCAATCATTACAACAGAAACTGAAACATATACTGTGCAGATTAAATAAATAAGAACTTCATGATTAAGAAAAGTACAATATGGGATGTAAGTAAGCCTTAAAATACAGATAAGGCAACTGATGAAGTAAAATAAGAGCTACCTGTCAGGTACATGATTGGATGACCACTGACCAATCAGAATGACATTCAGATGATTCTATGAGTCAGACAAGTTAAGTTATGCCTGAACAAAATAGACAACAATAGCAAACTTTGTAAGTGAATTCTCAAAGTTTTAATAATGGACAGGAGAAAAGGAAGGTTCCTAACTATCTGTGGCTAAGGAGATCAGTGGTTTGGGTCCATACAAAGAGAAAGCTTTCCCTTGAAAGTAGGGATTGTTGTGGAATGTCATGTGCCTGGGATGATGCAGTAAAATCAATTCCGTATTAATGAAATATGAGGATAGTATATTTCTAAGAAAGGGATTCTAGCAAAAGTAACACTGGAAATGGAAATTAGCAGTAAATATATTAAAATGTTTTAAAACACATATATTCTGCTCATTAATTTGCCCTAATATTGGTCTTTGGTGATGTTATTCATACTGATCCCTGCTGCATCAGCCTTCGCTATATTTTTTATATCTTGCCAAGGATATGACAGCCATCCAACTCCCTAAGCTTTAGGGCACCTTCTACACACCCAAAGTGTCAAGCAGCTTGAGCTGAACTGACTTCCTGCCACCAAAGAGTACCTTCCTCTGAGGCTTGTGAGGATCAATAGTCAGCTTGTGCTTTCCTTAGCTGGACAGATAAGTGCCCTTCGGGGGAAAAAATCCATTTTCTTATTTTTATTAATGTTTTATTACATTCCTTTTCAGGAAAGTTAGTTTAAAGTTTTGAGCATTGTGTTTTAATGAATTGTCTTGAGACTATAATGACCTTTAAACAGAGCATTTGTTGTTTTTGTCAGTTTAAAGGTAGTGTTAAATAACTGATAAAATATTTTCCTTGGAGAATTTGTGTTTATTTTTCCATTGTGGAGCTGCAATAGTGTTTGAAAATGATTTTCACTGTGTTTTTTTTCTGTCAAAAAAGTAACTTTGGTGGTCTGGTAGTTTTACTGGCATTTGTTGCTTGTTTTCCCCAGGATAGAGGCACTATTTTTGGATTGACCATGTAACAGATTGTCAATCCCAGTGTTGGTCCTTCTTACAGCCACAAAAACAAAAGCTTAAGCAAACAGCCTTTGCACCAAAGCAGGCTAGCAATTTGCCTCTGCAGCAGGTTGGTTACTCTGCCATGGCCATTTGTTGTACCTCAGACCACTCGTCTTTTACCCTGGATCCCTCTGGTGTAGCATCTACAGCCAGTATGGTCTGGGGGTTAGCCACATCCTCTCCAGCTGTTGGGATCCATTCAGTGGGCAAGGGAGAACCACTGCTGTCGGTCCTGGGAGAAGGAGCAGGGTGCTCTGCCCACCCCCCACCCCACCCCCGGGGAAGCAGGAGCTGCCATTAGTAACATGGTTTGCCCCATTTTTCCTGTCAAAAATAAACACAAAACCTAGCATGTATTTATTCTCCTAAAAGTTTCTTTGCATAGGAATATTTTACTGGGACTTGCACAGATTTTAATTTAGGCTATTGAGCCTTCTTGTAAAGTAGTTTCTTGTAAAGGAAACAGGAATACCTCATTTCCTGAAGAGAGTCTAGATTTTAAATCTGATCAGGAGATGCAGGGATGGATTCAGGTTTTTGTCTTCAGATTTCTGATTCAGACTCAGAGGGGGCCTCAATTTCTGATTCTTCCTGTGGGGGATTCTCTTTCACTGAGACTATTGCTAGAGTGTCCCAGTGTTTTCAGTGGGAGAACACTGAGGTGTCTCAGTCCCTCAGAAAATACTATACATTGTTACAGTTGGATTTTCGAGAACCTACGCCCATTCCTCTTGTCTGCTTTAAAAGATGTCTCTCTTACTGCCTGCAGTTTTTCTGATAGTCAGACAGTTCTCCCTAAAAAGGCAGGTAGAACATATAAAGTTCCTCAGTCTTTTAAATTTTTATACACTATTGACCCAGCAGTTATTGCTTTAGTTGACTCTTCTTCTGTTAAGCACTTACTTAATTTCAGTCCTATTCTTTCTAAGCATGGGAACATTATTGTTAGTTATGGAAAAAAAGTGCATCCTTCTGCAACTTTGAATTTCAGAATTTTAAATCGTCAAGCTTATATTTTAAAGTTTATTCTGACATATACTAAAAGTATGAGGAATGTTTTGTGTACAGTTTCTTCTTGTGAAGAACAATCTGCTGTAAATAACTTAGTTGCACAGGTCACTACCCATTGTTTGCAGTGTGAGCATGACTGTTGATACTGGTACTGTTTTAAGGAGGTTTGCTTGGCTGCATTGTCAGAACCTCCCGGATGATGTTAAAAATGGGATTTTAAATTCTTCCTTGGACAGAGATTTAATGTTTGAACCTCTGTTACAGATGTGATCAAAAAGTATGATGAAAGGGGCAAGCTGATCGAGGGAATCCCTAAGATTTTTAGCCCTCCTTTTCAGAATTGTTCAAGGGATTTTCTTTCTCCCCATTCAGTTTCAGCAAAATATAGAATAAACAACCTCAACAGAATTCAGGTAAAAGACACGTAAGGAAAAAGTGGCAAGGAGGTTCCAGAAAGATGTCTCAAACATCCCAAAACCAAGGACTATTCAAGAGACCTTGTGTCCCCTCTCCCACACTGGACCTTTTCCTCTTCCAGGAAGTCTAAATCTTCATTTATCTCTTTAGCAACAGTTTGTTTCAGAGAAATGGGTTTTGAAAATCATTTATCAAAGTTACAGATGACAGCGAGAGGAAATTACTCCTTTCCAGGGGGTCATTATTCATCCTGCAGATCAGACTCTTTTGTTTACACCTTTTTTCTCATCACATGTTATCCCAGGAAATGACTGAACCAGTACTTCCTTCCCACATAAGAAAGGAGTTTTAATCAACCATGTTCCTAGCCCCAAAGAAAGAAAATGCATGGAGACCAGTTCTGGATCTTTTTTCTTTCCTAAACCTGTTTGCGATTGTGCCTAAATTCCAAATGATGTCACTTCACAACCTGTTGCAGCTACTTCCTCTTTCAAGTTTCCTGGTAACACTAGACTTAAAAGATGCTTAGCATCACATTCGTATTTATTCAGACTTTGGATGTTTCTTCAGGTTTTGCGTGCTTAGATCACATTTTCAGTTCTACGCCTTACCCTTTGGACTATCCACTGCAACCAAAGGTTTCACAAAGTGTCAGGCTCCAATTATAACTTGCTTATCTTTGCAGAGTCTTGTTCAAAATGTCAGGCTCTCTAGGATGGGAGATCTCTTGTACAAGCTGGGATTCCATAGAATATTCAAAGGTCTTTCTTAACTCCCTCACACAGGATTGTTTTCCTGGGAAGTCAGCTAGACACGTCAGTCCAAACAGTAAGAATTCTGAGCAAAGCCAAAATAATGGGGGGGGGCATAGGCCCAAAAGCAGGGACAGCTTTTAAATATTGTTTTTATACACTTAGAAAGTTGCTAGAATAATAAGTTTTGCATTAGCATGCATTCTTTGAATGATATGAAGTCTAACACTGAAATGTCTGTCATCAAATAACTGCAATCCTCAATAACTTGCCAGAACACCATACGTTGTATGAGTGACAGATCAAAAATATAAGGAGAAAAATCTGGACATTCTGTGAATTTTTAAAAAAAATTGACAGTCATGAGGTATATCTCAAATCTGTCAGTGTCGTGATTAAACAAATTTCGTCAGTTTCTTGACCTTTAAAAGGAATAATTTGGACTTAGTCCTTTACCTCTGAACTGCTGGGGTTTCTCAGAATTTGTTTAGAGATGCAATCCCACACCTACATTATTTAAGGGCTGACACTACATTTTATATACTAACATAATGATCTGTAAAGTAGTTGTCTTGTCATAAAGATGGATTCCAATCACATAAGCTCCTCTTGCATATTAAATGATTCAGAGCAAACTAATCTAACCAAAGCTCTATGGATGACTCAGAAGGAGCCCCTTATGTCTTTTCAGTCTTATCCTATTAGCAGAGTAACATAACTAGACAGATGAATAACAGGCACATGTATAATTAGCAAAATGATGAATTTGTTATTATCTAATAATAGCTCATTATAAAGAAGCTTGGAGTAGAGCCAAATCAGCAATAACTGATAAAGTGAACATTTATGTTTGAGAGATGATGCCAGCTACATTGAAAGCAGCAAGTTTCAGAAATAGCTGTAGTGTGATGGTGTAACTATATTATGAATAGGATTTAGCATATTTGTTAAAATTCAGGGGCTGAATGGTACAACTTCAAACAGGCTTCTGAGAACTCTACAAGCAGTGAAGATCTAAATATGCAAAAAATGTAGAGGAAGAATGCATGTAACACAATACAAGGCCTAACAAGGCTGAAAGTATATGTGTGTCCAAGCATGTGTGCCTACTTATATGTGCAACTGTGTCTGCAGGTGTGCATATTTTATGTATGTGCTTGTGTGTGTGTGTGTGTGTGTGTGTGTGTGTGTGTGTGTGTGTGTGTGTGTGTGTGTGTGTGTGTGTGTGTGTGTGTGTGTGTGTGTGTGTGGGGGTATCTTCAGGTATATTTAGCGAATGCTACCAAGTTATTGAAATGAATATCCCACTTTCTTCAACATTGCTCAGAACTGTCCAAACAGATGGTGTAGTTCAACATGTATGGGTGCATTCATGTCATATACACAGGGAAATACACATAGCACAGACATACACATAAATGAATTAAAGTAAGAAAATTATTTGTTTCCTACCAAACAGCTCTGCTCAGTCTAAAAGCACAGTATTAGAAAGGTAGGGTAATTCAGAGGAAATATGAGAAAAGGTTTTAAGCTTAATATCTGAGGAAATTTAGTGAAATATAAAGCAATGGGGTTAAACAATCTTGGAAAATGAGGACACATGGGCTAGACATATGGGAATTGTTGACATCAAGGAAAGAGGAATCATCCATTTACGAAGCAAGAGAACTTTTTATGCCGTTGTGCCTTCTTTGCTGATATTACCAATGCACGAATGATGAAAAATTCATCATTTATACTGTACATTTTAGTAATAATATATCTGCCACATTCTTGCATCTGTCATACATTTTTTATATGTTGCATAAGTTTTTTTTTTTCGTTTTGGACACAAAATAGAATGTCAACATAATTAGAAGGAAAATAGTACCAAAATATTAATAGCTTCACGCTATACTGGTTTTCACTATTGAACAGCTATCTACGCTTCACGTTGGCAAGAAAAAGAAACACACTGTGCACTTACTGCATTTATTGAAAGGGATACTATTCATGTATTAAGTAAGTAATGCTTTAATTTACTTGGCTAAAGGGGTCCTCACTCTTTGACCTTTTTTATTTTCAGTTTTGAAGTGGACAGATTACTGAGTAGCATACCCTAAAAAGAGAATTTCCAAGATACCTTCCATGAAACTGTCACACTGGGAGAGAAATCTGTAAAAAATGCAAAAGTATTTTTCTGCTGTAAGAATAGATGTCCCTTGCTGGAGACTGACCACTGTCTCTCCCTCACACACACACACACACACACACACACACACACACACACACACACACACACACACACACTACCACATGCCAGGGAAAAATGTAGTCCCCCTCTAAATTAAATGAACTGAGTTCATATAAGCCATCTTCTAGGAGTTCATCTTAGTTTTCTCAGATAGAGGGCAAAGCCTGCCAAATTCCCTTTATATGAGATGCAGTCTTATTTTATAGATGAGAGCTATGCAATAAAGTCTTCCAGCTACAACTGTGAGATGTCATTCACTTTCCACAAAGATTTTTTGCAATTTCCTTACAAAACTCAAACATCTGAGTAGAATTTCAGAAATTTTGGGACAATTTTTTATATAAGAAAATATATGCTGTTCTTACATACTGTAGTGCTAAAGGATATCTCCATGGATGAATTACTGGAAAACTGTTTTGCATTATTAATATTTTAAGAGATAAGTTAACTGCACCTGCATCTCAATGCTTTTGTAAGATACCTCTTATTTTAATGGTTTTATTTGTTCAGGTTAGTACACTGCAGATCCAGTGTACATTTTAAACATTGTCCCTTGAATATTATTTTTTCTTGTCTGTGATGAAAATATTCAGTAGTCATAACAGCATGAAGCTAATACGGATGCAATTGATTGGAAAGAATGCCATATGATTCAGAAAATAATCAAACGGGATCTTCACAGCTGAAAACCAAGTGAAAGAACTTTAACAACTTAAAGCTACCTAATATGATATAGGTGATTAATAACTATTTATTATTGTTATCACACCGGACCATAACATCATTCTGAGCTTTTCTATAGAATATTGTCATTTCTTTTTCTTCACCTCATACTTGCGAATTCAGAAACATTGTGTCATTATGAAAGCAATAATGCCCAACAGGATGCCTGCCCAGGTTCTACACCCTGAAAGGGCATTATTTACACAGTAACACACACCCTGCAGGGCATTATTATGCTTAGAGAATGGGCTGTCTGTAAAATTGTTGGTTTTACTTACTTATAGGTTCATAGGTGTGTACCAGGCTAATGGCCGTGGAGCCTTTACAAGCCTAGTCCACAGGATTACCCTGGCATCATGCCACAAAGCCTTAGTTCCCAGTGCCTCTGTCAAGAAGATTCACTGGAGTGATCCCCGGGGTGAATTATCTATTTCCCATCTACTCATCAAGATTTCTCTTGAAGAGGGTCAGTGAGGAACTCCTCTTGATGTATGGGAAGTCTATTCCATAGCATGGGCAGTCTCTGGGTTATGAACCTGTCCCTCCAGCTTGTTCTGTTGATTGTGGTAATAAGGTTGAGGTTTCTGGTGCATGTAATATGGAGGAATTGGGATTTCTTTAGATGTAGCATTTCTAACAGAGCTGGGTCAGACATGGCTTTGTAAGTCAAGCAGAGATCGCCTCTAAGTAAGCCATATGAGACAGAGAATAGTTGATTTTTTTGAGTCTGTCCATATAGGACAAGTATTTAAGGCCTAAGATCCTCTTTGTGAGGTATTTTTGTGGCCTATCCAGTTGTTGTAGGTGTCTAGTGAAGTACATGCCAAATGGGGCATTGTACTCGATGACTGGCCTAATGAGGGAAGAATAGAGGGAGACAATGACCTCTTTCTTCCTGGATGTAAAACCCTTAGTAATGAGATGTGTTACATAGAAGGACTTTCTGACCACAGTGGCAATGTGGTGGTGTTCCCAGATCTCTTATGACACCTTCTGTGCTCAGTGGACTACCATCGATGTGGTAATTCAGGAGAACCGGGTTTTTCTCAAAGGGGATGATGACATATTTTTTTACATTGGGCTTAAGGCCATGGTTCTGACACCAGTCATTGCTCTCAGTGAGGACTTTCTGTAGTATGTTTTTCTTTATTAAAATATTAAAACAAAGTGTTAGAAGGTCACTCTGAAAAAAACAATCAGAAAAAAATAAATGAAAACTCCAGCCAAGCTAGAAATTCCAATGAGTGACCTCTCAAAGCTCCTGTAACAGAGGCTCATGGAATATATGCAAATTATCCTTATGAACATCAAATGTTTCAACTATATGGCAATTCTAATTGCCCATGAATTTCAGGCCAATAAAGCCAACCCCCACTTGCTATGGATATGCATATTTCAGCCTTGTTATGACCTCATAAGCAAAGTACTTGTCTAAACATAAGAAACACAAGGTTGTTATACCCAGCTGATGTCCATTATCATTAGGGTGACTGCAAAATATCCCAAATGACAAATTAAAACAGAGTTAGAAGGTCACACTGAAAAAACAATCAGTAAAAACAAAATGAAAACTCCAGCCAAGCTAGAAATTCCATTGAGTGACCTCCCAAACATCCTGTAACAGAGGCTCATGGGATATATGCAAATGACCATTATGAACATCAGGTGTTTCAGCTATATGGAGATTCTGATTGCCCATGACTTTTACATTTGAAGTCGTATTTTTTATGTATATTTTTGATGTAAAATAGTTCCTCTGCCTAATGTTTCAAACTTGCTATAGTGTAAGTAAATAATGTTGGAGGAAATATTTTGCATCTAAAATATAACATTTTCAAAAAATATATATTCATATAGTTACTTCATTTTTTGATCCCTTACTCCTAAACTTTTTGGTTTGGTGCCAATCATTGGCGACTGAAGTCACTAAATATTGACATACATTTGAGTTTCATACTTTATTTCCTTCAGAAAATGTGCGCCATTACAAATCCTGTTATTCAAGCAAATTTCTAATTTTAGAAGAACAATATTTAAAATCTGTTCTTATTTTTGAGCATTTGTTCACCCTTATTTTAGGCTTTATCTGGATTTCTTAAACTAAGAAGTTGAGAGATTTGCTCTTAAATGCTGCTGCCACTGCTCGATTGATTGGTCAATCTCTCTCTCTGTCACATAAACACTTCCGCTTTTATGCATGCAAGCAAGCATACACTCACACATGAAGGCAGAAACAAGCACAGAGAGAGAGAGAGACACACACACACACACACACACACACACACACACACACACACACACACACACACATTTATGCTTCTTTTAATTTTACACACACAAAACAGTAAAAGCGCTGCTTAGTCAGTGTAAAATAATGGCTTGATCTCACTGTCACTTTCAAGCAGCCATACACTCATACACACAGACATAAATGCACAGTGTGAAATAATGGCGGCCATTATCTCTGCTACAGACTGAGCCCGTGAAGAGGTGGGCTTGTATTTCAGTGGGCATTACCTGTACATTAACACCTTGCCTGAGAACGTTTATTCTCTAATCAGAGTGATGATGTATAGGTCACACATTCTCTAATATAATCTGGGTGAGAGGCTGCGTGAGGACCAGTAAGGGGTACAGAAAAAAAGAGTAGTAAAATAACAAGATTAAGTACAATTAAGGCCATATTACACACTGAAATTGGTTTGCGAATTCTCCTACCCCCCCCCCCCCAACAGTGACGTGAAGATTACCTGGTGTACATTCAGTAATTATAAAACAAATGTTTACTCACTACTACATTAAAAAAACAGTGATGTACTTTGTCAACAAGCAACCTACAATATGCAGACTTCTCAGTGACATGGCCCCACATGCACAAATTTTGTCAGGATTTCAGGAACGAATGATTATGGCAGTGTATTCTCTGGTGTTTGCTGGGGACATATTTCAGCATACTTCATAACAACTATAAGACTTATGAACTACGTTCACCTTCATCAGATCGCATTCTGTCAGTTGCTAGACATGGAATAAGATTTCCACTAAATGTCAACAGATATGTGAAATACAGTACAAGACATTCTTCTCCCTAACAGCCTCACAAATCTATATATGCATAATACAAAACTGCATAACAGTGTGTGAAAGGAAAACATCTTTTAATGCCCAGTCATTTGGGCCATAATTGGATTAATGTACCAGATAAGCAAAATTTATTGATGGTTGGCAATCTGAATTCACTTTGATCTATCTATCTATCTATCTATCTATCTATCTATCTATCTATCTATCTATCTATCTATCAATGTGTCTATCATCTATCTGCCTATCTATCTGTCTGTGTGTCTATCTACTCATTATTGATTTATTTATGTGATTGCCAGGTATTTGAGCTGGTTCAAGGATTCATTCCAGCAATGCTTTAGTCAGAGGTACAAGATGGGTGTCAGCCACATAATAAAACGTGTCACAATTCATTCCATGACATAATGCATACATAGTAATACAGTATCATTTTCTAGTTTAGGTACTACTAGTAGCAATGCACATACAGCAACAGACTGTGTGCTGCTCTACAGACACTAGTGAGTACAACATTGTATATACTCTCACAGATTATACCACTTGTCAATAATATGTGATGGGCTGTTTGACACTGATCAAGTTTGAATCTGAATCCTGCAACTAATGTACTACTCAAGTATGTGAGGGGCAGGGTCAATAGTTTTTAGATCAACTCCACTGCCCCAAATAGGTCTGCTGGCCACCAAAGAAATGGTACCCAACAGGTTAAATTAAAATAAAAAAGAAGCCATACACAAATCTGATTCAATAACCAATTCACCAAGCACCACCTGACTCCAAGAGCATAAAGGGAACATGCAGTGCTGTCATGTGTATAAGATTCCAACGTCCACACTCAGATTAGGATTACATACTAACCACTTACAGAATTGAGTCTTTTGTCATATCATACCAGAGCCTTTTCTCACCACTCTCTCTGTGAATCATGATCTCTTTCAGTGATCTTTTTCCATGCTAACTAACATCCAACAAATTATTTTCAAACACAAACACACACACACACACACACACACACACACACACACACACACACACACACACACACACACACACACACACACACACACACACACACTTCCCAGGGATGGGAGGAAGAATTCTCCAATTCCTCATAGTTTTTGTTTTGGTGAGGTAGTACTGCCACTACCCTAGCTATGGCCCACCATTTACATATCTCCTAAGTGTACCTCATTATGAGGAATGTTCTCATTTGGGGTCTTAAAGCATTTATGTTCCTCAAAGTCCTACATTCAAAGCATCTGTCACAAATTTAGTGTTGGCAAATCTTTTAACTGATATCCATGGCAAATCATACTAATTCATTGAAAGAACTATTATATAACTAAAATATCACATTTAACCATCTTATAAGCTTCCTAGATAACGTTTTTAGTGAGCTGTTAGTTTGTATTCCAGATTTTGCCCATTTATTCCATATTTTGCAAGGTAGAGTTCTTCATTTTGGAAATGAAACTTTAAAAGCTATGGCTTAGCTTCCACTAATGTAACTTACCAAACTACAGTGTTAAATAATACCCTATTCTCAGATAATAAACAAGAATGCCTGAATAGATGATAAATATCAGCCACAAGATCTTAAAACTGAATAAATACAAATTTACATAAATGATAAAGAAGTCAAGGCAGTGCTAATACACATTAAGTATGCAGAGGTAAATAATGCTCAAGGACCAGAAAATAACAATCAGTTTTACAAACATTATATTTATAGAAAAAAATGATTAAGCTAGACAAATACCCTAGCTGACTCTGAGTCAAAGAAATATTTAACCTAGCCTAAAACATAGAAGGCAGAATTGCATACTTCACACAGCAGCATAGATAAATGTACTTATAATGGTCTTCCAGATAAAACTGGTTTCAGTTCTCAATGTATATTTTTGTTCAACATTTCTGTTTTTACAGAAAACCAGTTTGTTATATCAAATTATATCACTTCTCTTTTCAAAGAAAATAAGTAATTCCATCCTCATAAGCTAATGAATCTGAATAGTGATGACTGCTTTCCTAGCTCTATCCAGCTGCCTGTTTGAAGAAGATTTTAATTGCATTTGCCCTCCTGAATCCAAACCTTTGATGATTTAATTACAAGCAATTATGTTCTTCTTGAGAAACATTAGAAAGTTACACTTTATATTTTTATTACATGTTTCATACGTTTCTTCCTATTTGTCACTTTTTTCATTTACAGAGAAAGGTCATAGGTTCATGGGTTCATAGGTAGATACTAGGCTATCTGCCCTAGGGCATTTATAAGCCTAGCCAGAGTGTATTTGGCTTCCGCCTCCCTATTAGATTAGCCTACTGTGCCTCTGTAAAGTAGGTCACAAAAGTTACCCTTTTAAGATTAGTTTACTGTGCCTCTGTCTAGCAGGGACACAGGAGAGATCCCAGGGGTGAATTTGTGATTTCCCATCCACTCGTCCAAATTTCGCTTGAAGAGGGTCAGCGAGGGGCTATGTCTAACATGAATTGGGATTCTATTCCAGAGTGAGGGGAGCCTTTGGGAAATGAATCTGTCCCTCCAGCATGTCCTATTTAGTTTTGTGCTGAGGCTTAGTAGGTCCCTGGAGCGTGTAGCTCTAAGGGACTTGGATTTTTTGAGGTGGAGCATGTCCATTAATTCTGGGTTTGACATGGCTTTGTACATCAGGCATAGATCGCCTCTGAGTAGGTGGTAAGCAACTGAGTAGAGCTGGAGTTTCTTTAGTCGAGCTGCATAGGACATCTGTTTGTAGCCCATGATCCTCTTGGTGAGGTACTTTTGGGGTCTCGCCAGTTGCTGCAGGTGTCGGGTAAGGTACATCCCAAAAGGGCATTGTATTCAATTATGGGCCTGATGAGTGACGAGTAGAGGGGCACAATGACCTCTCTTGATCTAGATGCGAACCCTTTCGTGATAAGGTGGGCTATATAGAAGGTCTTTCTAACCACTTTGGCAACGTGATTATCAAAGGAGAGATTACTATCTACGTTGGTCCCCAAATCTCTAATTACTTCTTCCGTACTTAATGGATTACCACCTATGTGGTAATTTGTGGGCACCTTGTTTTTCCCAAAGGGGATGACTATGCACTTTTTAGCATTTAGCTTGAGCCCATGGCTCTGGCACCAAGCATCCGTCTCTGTGAGACCCTTTTGGAGGATGCTTGTGTCAGCTGGAGATTCGATTATGGCCCCCAATTTGCAGTCATCTGCAAACTTTGTCAGCCATAATCCCCCCGTGTTAGCCTGAACCTCAGAGAAGTATATACCGAACAAGAGAGGTCCCAGAACTGAGCCCTGTGGGACGCCACTTGTAATTGGTTTGGATTTGGACATGGCACCTGCGATTCTGACCATGTGGGTTCTATCTCTGAGCCAGTTTGCAACCCATCTTGTAATATAGGGGTTGATATATAAGCTGGTAAGCTTATTTATGATGCCCGAGTGGGGTATTGTGTCGAAGGCTTTTGTGAGGTCCAGGTAGGCTGTGTGGACTACCTTGCCCTCATCTATGGCTTTGGTAACTGTTTCAAAGAAATCAACTAGGTTTAAGAGGCAAGATCTGCCCTTAACAAAGCCGAATTGGGTAGGGTCCAATGTCTGGAGGCTCCCAATGTCTTTGTTTATGAGTTCCATGATAATACGCGCCATAGCTTTACAGACCAGACTAGTCAGGCTTATGGGGCGATAGTTTCCGGGGTCAATTGTGGCACCACCTTTGTGGAGTGGAACCACTGTAGCTGTACACCATTCTTTGGGTACATATCCTGTAGTAAGGGTAAGTTTGAACAGTGACTTAATGTGAAGGTTCAGTTCTTCTTGGAGCTCATGTAAGACACAGCCTGGGACACCGTCCGGTCCCATAGATGCTGTGTTTTTTGCTTTGGAGAGGGCAGCTTTCACCTGTGCATTTGTGATGTCAGGGAGGTTACATTCAGTTGGGATAGGTGTTTGCTCCTTTGGGGGGAGAAGGGGGGGGAGAAGTTTGTGCTGAATATGTCTGCCAGGATGTTGGCTATGTCTGTAGGTTCGGTATATTTTGTACCGTTATGCAACAATTCAGAGCATATCCAGGAGTTTCCGCCCATGTTTCTGACATAACTAAAGAAGGCCTTGTGATTATCTTTAGTGTCTAGGGCAGTTTTTCTTTTGAAACTGGCCTTTGATGATTTTATGAGGGATCGAAGTTTCTTGCTAATACTGATCAGAGATGCCTTCCCTTTTTGGGATTTTGCTCTGTCATGTAGTAGCTTCCTCCTTCTGTTGTATAGCTTATTTATGGCCGGGGTCCACCAGACCGGTCTCTTGTTTTTGGAGGAGTGAGTCTTGGTTTTATTTGGGATAGCACGATCCATGCATTCCTGCAGGTGCTCATAGAATGCATTTGTAAAGGATTCTGTGGATTGAGCTGTATTATCCTCTGGCCCAGGGACTTTGAAGGATTCCACCTCAGTCTTGAGAAGTGCAAAATTGGCTTTGGAGAAATTCTTTACAGTGATTTCCTTGGCTGGGGGTGGGGACGGGATATGGATGTCCAGGGAAATTTGTTTATGGTCTGATCTTACCAATGAGGGGTTTACCTCTGGTGTGGAACATAGAGTCCCCATGTTGGTGATGACCAGGTCCAATATGTTGTTCCCTCTTCTGGGAGGGGTGACCAGTTGTTCCATTGCATTACAGTTTATAAATTCAAGTTACCGTTGGGCGAGGGTGTTTGGGCTTGAGTAGTTTTCCCAGTCAATGTTTGGGTAGTTGAAGTCACCCAATAACATAGTGTTTGGAGAGACCTTCATATTCTCCAGTGTTCTCAGGAATGCCAAGTGGGGTTCCTGTAACAGGGAGGGTGTTCTGTAGCAGGCTACAAACTGAAAGGCAGTTTTGCCCACTGTTAGTTGCACATGGATGGTTTCCGATGCTTCGTGCAGTGCCACTAACCTGGAGGTGTAGGTATCTTTGATGAATATAGATACTCCCCCTCCTTTTGTGCTTCGGTCTGAGTTTTGGGGCGAAGCATGGTATGAGTTATAACCTGGTAGTGCTGGGGTGCTCTCAGGAGCCTTGAACCAGGTTTCTGTTACTGCACAGACATCGATTTTCTCCATACTGAGGAGAGTCTCGAGTGCATGCATCTTGAGGTTTAGACTTCTGGCATTGAGTAGCATTACCTTTAGTTTTTTTATCTTTGGGTTGTCTATGGAGGTGGGTTTGTCCTTTGAGCCTTGCCTAAAAAAGGCACTATGGGGGTGGCAAGAGCCTTGGCCAGTATACGAAAGCCTAAGGGTGACAGGTGCAAGCCGTCCCTAGCGAAGCAACGTGGCTTGTCGAGCATGTCATCCCAAGCTGACAGACACTGGATCCCCTTTGAATGACACCAATACTTTAGCCAATTGTTGAAACTGATCATTTTGTCTTTATACTGTGGCATCATTCTTCGTGAGGGCAAGATGCTACTCAAGGTCAGGGACATACCAGCCTGGGTTACATGGTCAGAGAGCTCCTCTATGTCTCTTTTCATGTAGTCCAGGGAGGTACGTCTCAGGTCATTCACACCAGCATGGACAATGACGGAGTCATACTTGTACTTGCTTTGGAGTGACCTGAGTGCTTGCATTATGTGGCGGATCCTTGCACCCGACAGGCAGCTTACAGTGACCTTCTCCTTGTCCAGTCTGGTGAGTGGGACGTCAGTGTGCCGGACAATCGAGTCCCCTATAACAAGTGTATTTGGTGTGTTGTTTGGCCTCATGAGCTGTGACTGTGAGGTACATTGATTTTGTGAGATATGTGATTTGTGGGTATTGTTGTGGGGTGGCTGTTGCTTGGATATCTGCTTAGGAGGTCTTTGCTGTTTAGGCAGATTTTTATTTAGAGCCTCCGAGTATGTTTTTGTGTGTTTATGTGTTGGGTATGCAGATGCAATAGGTCTGTGTGAGACTGGATTTGTGGTGTGGGTGGTTACCTTTTCCTCCTGACTGACTGTGCCAGTCTTGGGTTGAGAGAGCTCTGCCTCCAGTTTGGCTGTGTAACTGCATCTCTCACATGTATTAGAGTTTGTTGGAAGAAAGAGAGGGTTGTCTGTGTACATAAGGCAATTGTAACATTGCCTCAAAATTCTCAGATTCACCAGCTGGACTGGAGAGTAACCTTGAAACTGACCCTTGGACATACCAGATTAGTATAAGGAACTGTTTTTTTTACTGATCAGATTAGGGAAGGGAACTGATTTTTCACTTGATCAGGAAGGACCAATCGGGAGTCTAATACTTATGAGAAGTCAAGGAGGGTGTAGTGCTTTAGTTAGTTAGTGTTTCCTTATAAGAGCTGAGCAAGTGCAGGGCTTTAGAAAGAGAATAGAGTGATTACTTTGAGAGTTTGAGCAGTTCTAAGGGAAAAAGTGAAGAGCAGACTTTGTGGAGCCTGGAATAGTTTAAACCTGTTTAGGCGACGCTGCCCGATGCTGCTCAGTGCGCAAAACCGCGCAAAAAGAGAGTTGTAGGGTTTTAAGAGAGAGAGAACAAGAGTTTAGAATTGACCCAAAATGGCCAATAAAACTACAGCTTCTAGGTAGTAACCACTCCTCCAGGAACAGGTAGGCTGTTCAGTGTTAACCACTCCTACTGGTGAACACAGAGACTTCCCTTTAGCCCAAGCAAGCACTGGCCTTCTAGAAACTTCCAAACAGTTCAGAACAGCAAATCTGTAACTGAACTTTCTTAACTTTCAGAAAGTGGGAAAAAAGCAAGATTTTTTTTTCTTTTTGTTGTAGTTTAAAGGTAGCAGAGATACACAAGCAGCAAAATAATCACCACAGTGCAATAAATGACCCCACACTTGAGTGCTAGGCCAAAATCAGGTAAAATGCAGTTTTTAGAGAAAAAAACGATTTTAAATTAAATGCGACACAGGAAATGCAGTAAACAGGCTCTAGATGTGTTCCAAGTACTGTTACTGTTACAGATATAAACTTTAGCAAGCCGGAAAATGCCAAAAAGTAGGCGGCAAAGCAGTAAAACTTAACAGTGTTATACACATTTTATGATTTATAAACAGGGGAGTACACAGAGCAGAGATCACAGAGCTTAAATGTAGCTTTATAGATATTCAAATATTCTGAAATAAGAAAGAAAACATACATCACATTTTAATTCAGTTTTTCTACCCTTGCATACAACAGGGACATATACACACAATACAGTAATGTATCAAAGATTATTTATAACATGTTGTGTATGCTAAGAATTTATAAAAAATTATCATGACACAGAGAAACACCAAAGAGTGAACACAAACTAGGCAGATGATAGCATTAGAATAAATAGATAATTGGTGGTTTTAGTGGTTTGGGTGATGTAGCCAATGAATAATAACATTATGCAAACAACCAATGTACCACTGAACTAAGTGCCACTATATCATTTGCAAGATGATGAACTGCACAAAGCAGCTTTTACAGCTGAGAGTTTGTTAACGTTTAGTGCAACGGACCCAGGCAGAGAGATGGGTCTAATGTTCTGATCAGAGAAAGGCTATGTCCATCAAGGTACTGATACCAAGCATACAATATACCTTACCCAATACAGCCCCTCTCCCCATTATGTCAAAATATATCCTTGTTACAATTAACCAAAAATACGATTTTCAGATTCTTAAAACTTACCACTCTTACTGTACATCTCAGTCTTTCCATACAACTGGTTACTTGCAACTGTGTACATGCTTCACACACTTACATTCAACTTACTACAGACAGATAATGTGCTACACTAACAAACGCCTGATCCAGTCATAACTGTACTTACTCAGTTCACAACAGAAACAGTGTAAAACTAAACAGGCCTCAGTTCATTCTAGCAGCCTGAAATAAATATTTCAACAAACTAGATAGCCAGGTAACCTATCACTGATTAGAAAAAAAAAGCAAAAGTCTCACCTGTCTCAAGATTACAAATGCACCTATTTTAGGGGCAACGTTAACTCAAACTCCTCCTCAAAGTTTCCACTTTACCATATGTTGGTCTCCTCTCTCACAAGCAGCTTATTTTCCTTATTTGAAACATTGTTATTGTTGCATTTGGATTTGTCATTGAAACTTTTAATCTTGGTACTGATCAATGGACTGACTGATTGCACTAAGTACAGTATTTTGCTACTGTATTCTGCCTGTACAAATTACTACTGTAAATGTAAATCCAAGTCTGATTTAATCTTTTTATTCCTATTCCTTACTGCGAAACTGTTAATAGTTTGATGTCTGTAGTATTCAGTACCAGTCTATTCACCTGGCTAAGAAATACACAAACAAACAAACAAATAAACAATAAATGATCAATCAGTCATAAATAATTATGTAAATAAGGTTGAATCAAACAATCAATGGACTACATGGTGAAAAGCAGTCAGGAAATGAGGGAGAGAGACAACTTACCAGACAAATCTGATTGTTTTATTCAGCTTTGAAATTACCAGATACATAGCTTTGGAATGGAAACAGAATATGATTTACCCTTATAAGGCTTTTATGACTGTGTTTCAAAAATAGCTGAAGACAGCAGTGAAAAGCCCTGCCCTGGATCAATAGTAAGAAAAAGAGTAAAAAATATCAAGATGCCAAGGAATAAGTTAGTAACATGTCCACTGACGAGGACAGATTGATGGGATATTTAATTATTTATCAGATTATTTATATTTCTTAACTGAGGTAGATCACTGATCCATATGGATCTTTTTCACATGGCTGGTTACTGAAGGACTGAGTCACATCACTCTGCTTCAAAAAGAACATCAGGAAATGTCTGTTGTCTGTGCTTGACAATGTACAGTACAATTCCAATCAGAATGACAGCACAAAGGTGTGTTTCAAATCACTCTAATGTAACATTAATGTTAAATGGTGAAAATCAAGCATGTCTGGCATTGCAAGAAGCCAACGATAACACTGTGGAGTAATGTATATGCAGGCTGATGGTAACCATGCAGGCAAAAACATTCTGACACCTTGAAATCTATATAAATGTGTATGCATTTGCTATGCTCAAATTATTTTGATCAATTCATAGAATATCAACCAAAAACATTGAAGCATAAAACATTGACAAACCATGTTAAGTCCTTTTTGGAAGATTTTGTTGTTTCGAGTCTCACTTTTTTGTCACTGTTGTGGGAATTTGCTAATTTGCTTTTAATATATATATATATATATATATATATATATATACATACACATACACATACAATGCCATTTCACTTCATGGACAAGAAAAAACAGTGCTTCATTTCATCAGCACTACATTAGATAAGACACTCACTTCATTTGCAGTTTCATACACACTAAATATACCTCCAAAAGCTTTTTTGCAGAGAGGCTTCACTGGTTGGACTGCTAGAGATTTTAGCTCACCCACTAGGCTGAGATCTGGACCCTATAGCTGTGCTAGTGTGGAGTCTTATTGGGGACCTGGAGAGCAAAAGAGCAACCAGCCCCAGATTGACTGTGATCCCTGTGTGCTCTTAAGGGAAATTGCACTTTACTGTGTGTATTTGTTATCCTTGTCTCATATATGAGATGCCCTCTCTGGTGTTAGTGGTGAGGACTGAGGCTCCTTGATTGCTCGGCCAGGGCACGGGCGTCACAAGGATAACTGAAACAACACTGAGTGCTAAAACCAAAATTTCAAAGGGTATATGAACTGTATCCTAATGCTACAAGTAGTGACTGAGAAGCCCTTATATACATATAAGAAAAAAAAATCAGAGATTAAGTAGAGTTCTATAACTATCTAAAAAAAAACACAAAGTTAGAAGCACTAAAAATAAAATTAAGAAAATGTAATTAGGAACTTGTAAGAGGGAAGTGAGGAAACATTATTTCTCTGTAAGAGAAGGGGACAGCTATAAATACTACTAGTGGAAGAGGAAGCAAATGACAACTGCAAGAAGTGATAGGAAGTAATGTTTGCATGCTATACCACAAAAGGTGTTGCCATCAAATCCTGTAAATATGCTGATATAGTTTAAATTAGTAACAAAGTAGTAACCACAGCTCTGTGGCAAAGACAAATGAAACCATAACTACAACTTACAATACCAGAGTTCATTTAGCAGCTCAGACATTGGAAGAGCTGGGTTAGGAAGGATAGATGCAACTGGATGATCTTGAGGAGAGTGAGCTCTTGCTCAACTCTCTTGGTTTACAGTTAAAGGGAGCATTAGGTGTTACACCCACATGTCATGGACTTGCTGAGTTACAGTTAAAGGGAGCATTAGGTGTTACACCCACATGTCATGGACTTGCTGAGTTAAAGTTAAAGAGAGCATTAGGTGTTACACCCACATATCATGGCCTTGCTGAGTTACAGTTAAAGGTAGCATTAGGTATTACACCCACATGTCATGGACTTGCTGAGTTAAAGTTAAAGGGAGCATTAGGTGTTACACCCACATGTCATGGACTTGCTGAGTTAAAGTTAAAGAGAGCATTAGGTGTTACACCCACATATCATGGACTTGCTGAGTTAAAGTTAAAGGGAGCATTAGGTGTTACACCCACATGTCATGGACTTGCTGAGTTACAGTTAAAGGGAGCATTAGGTGTTACACCCACATGTCATGGACTTGCTGAGTTACAGTTAAAGGGAGCATTAGGTGTTACACCCACATGTCATGGACTTGCTGATTTAAAGTTAAAGAGAACATTAGGTGTTACACCCACATATCATGGCCTTGCTGAGTTACAGTTAAAGGGAGCATTAGGTGTTACACCCACATGTCATGGACTTGCTGAGTTAAAGTTAAAGGGAGCATTAGATGTTACACCCACATGTCATGGTCTTGCTGAGTTACAGTTAAAGGGAGCATTAGGTGTTATGCCCACATGTCATGGACTTGCTGAGTTACAGTTAAAGAGAGCATTAGGTGTTACACCCACATGTCATGGACTTGCTGAGTACATGATCCCTCTGTGCAATGCAATGGCTGCCAAAATTGGCATGTAGGGGTATACTAATGCAAGGAAGGAGGGACCTCCTAGGGAAGAGGGGAGGCACTCTGCTGGACCTCAAACATGGTTCAGTTTCAAATACCTGACTCTTACCATAGGGGGAAGTGGAAGGATTAATTAGGCACATCTGTCAGGTACAAATTTATCATAAGCCATTTACCTAGACTATGGATGCCTGGCTTCCTCCCCCAACAGAGCAAGTTGGTTAGTTGGGTTAATGCAGTGAAGTCCTTTTGTTAAGTCCAACAGTGGAACAAAACAAATATAAGACCACATGACAGCAGGGTGCTGCCTCATACCAGAGACATGTTACCAATGTACATAGTGAAAGGTGTGTGATTAAACTAACATTTGTCTTGGTGATTATATGTATTATAATCAATTAGTAAAATGATTAATATGTATGATACCTAAAGGTGTGTTATGTTCTCCCTCTGTTTGCCACATCGTCATACTTTATACATGACTGTCCTACTAAGCCAGCCTTCCTGTACTCCACAAAGCACACTGACAGCATCCCTACAACGTGCTCATAAAACTCAGAATCACGTGGCTCGATACTGTTGTCACACCAGCAGCGGAGGCATAATTACCAGCATGGAGTTGCCGATACTCATTTTGGTAACAAGCTTCAGATGTAGTTCCAAATATGTTTATATAAAGAATATGAGTGAGTTTACAGAACAGACAAAGTAGAGAATTTCCTGTATCAATCAGGGACAGCATACAACCTAAAACAGTTTTTGCCCAGTGTTTGCAGACTTAAGGCAGATCAAACTATAAATGCTTCCCTCATCCTCTTATATCCTCTTCTTCTTCTTTCGGCTTTTCCCGGTAAGGGGTCGCCACAGCGGATCACTTGTCTGCTCATGATTGGCAGTGGAGTTTTACAGTGTTGAGTTACCAGCCCAGCACCCAACCTTCCACAGAAGGCACACACACACACACACACACACACACACACACACACACACACACACACACACACACACACACACACACACATACACGCGCGTGCACGCAGTCACACCTAGGGCCAATTTTAGAGTGTCCAATCCACCTACAGCATGCCTTTGGGATGTGGGAGGAAACCAGAGCACCCGGAGGAAACCCACGTGACTACAGGGAGGACATGCAGACTCCACACAGAGGGCACCCCAGCCGAGGATATTAATAAACAGATGACACTTTGTGTTTGTTCCAGTTTCAGCTTCATATAATAGTCAGTATTGTGAAATATGACCCATTTATCATAACACAGTAAGATCTGCTTTATGTTTTGATCTTTATATTTCAATGATTATTATACTATGATGCTGTGACATTTGAATGGATTTTCATTTACATCCATTTTATTATTACTATTATTAAAATCAACTCCATGATATGTCAAATTATATCCAATGCAGAAGAAGTTATTTTTATAGTTGCTATCTTTTTTCATTTAAAAAAAGCATTTGACAGTGCTAACCACAACAGACTTTTACTAAAGAAGAAGACTTACAACTAAAATTAACCGCGCTCAAAAAAATTGAACGAAGAGAAGAAATTTTAACTAAGAACTGAACTTCGTATGTGACAGTATGGTTGGAAACATAGGTGACAGTATGGCAGGAAACATAGTTAATTTTAGTTGTAAGTCTTCTACTCCGTGTGACAGTATGGCAGGAAACATAGCACCCAACTCAGGCTCTAGTAGCCAACTGAAGACAGAAGCAACCAGGAGCAGGACACCAATTGATATAAAGGAAGTGAAAATGGTTGCTCATACTTATGAAACATGTCTTTCTGAAGAAGTCTTGATAATAAATAAAACAAAAGCGCTAAAGTTCTACAAGAGTTGTTGGTGTGATTTACTATTTTTTTGAATGCTTTTATTGTCACAAAGTTCAGTTCTTAGTTAAAATTTCTTCTCTTCGTTCAATTTTTTTGAGTGTGGTTAATTATATATATATATATATATATATATATATATATACACACATACACACACACACATATACACACACACACACACACACACACACACACACACACACACACACACACACACATATATATATATATGTGTGTGTGTGTGTGTGTGTGTGTGTGTGTGTGTATGTGTTAATTTAAAAAAGCAAACACAAGTACAAAACAATTTAGCAAATATCCCATTCTCTAAGCACAATAATGCCCCTAATGCCCTAATAAAGTGTTTTATTCTGTAAATAACTCCCTTCCAGGTGTGAACACCCCTGGGGGCATTATTTACACAATAACATATACCTTGTGGGCATTATTGTATGCTTCCTACTTTATACAGATAACATTAAATTTATTAATTCTCATACACATTTCTTCACTCCAAAAAAAATTGTTTCAAACAGACTTTACTTTCCTGTGGATTTAGCTATCAACAAATATATTAGAAATTAATACACACATATCCAGCATTGCACAACAAACATGGCTCTGTTGATTTGATGTATTTTATTTATATATTTTGTAAATTTGTAAATAATAATACTATAATGCCAATGCTTTGTTTGGCTGTGGTCAGAAATTTTCTCTTCCTGTTTAACTCTATAGACAATACTGTCTATAGTTCTGTTCTGCTCTGCAATGTATATGTTTTTAACAAAATTTCTCTTAACACTCTGTAATGCATAGATTTTTATAAGTTTTTGCCATAATGGGCTGTACCTGCAAGGGGTGTTTGGATCGGGTCTATATTAGATCACTAAACACTTAAAAAAGCGAATAGTGATTAATCGACCCTATGTAAGCGAAAGCTTGCAATCTCAAACTGTCAGAACAGCGATTTTTTTCCTAGGGAAAAAATTGCTGTTCCAAAACACATACATACAACACAAGCACACCAAACAAACAACAATTCACACACATACACCTAAAATCTGACACCTAACCCTACACTAAACTCTACACACACCACTAACTATCCACTTACCTTAACCCCAACCCTAACCCTAAGGTCCGTCACTATTGCACACATACCTAACCCGTGCCCTAACCCTAACTCACCTAACCTGCCCTAACACTCACATCCACACAATCGCACACTTACCTGAACCCGACCCGTAACTTTCCACCACAGCACTGAAAATACCAAAGCAACAGAAACGGACAACCGAATTCTTTCCCTAGGAAAAAATTTGGGTTTCTGTTGCTTCGATATTTTAAACTTTCGCTTACATAAGGTCGATCAATCACTGTTCACTTTTTTAAGCGGTCAGTGATCTAGTATAGACCCTTTGTATCAGGACAAATAAATAAATAAAGGAACTATGGTAAAAGAGAAAAGATTTTTGTGTGCATTTATTTAACAAGCTCTCTCCATTCCATACCCACAGTGAAATTCAGTCACAAAAAATACTAGCTTCTCTAACCTTCTTACTTATGACATACAAGTACTATTTCTGTATATGTCCTAATTCCCACATTGGAATATGGCCTCCCTACTCATTCTTCCCTTCTTCCTATGCAGTTCTAAAATAAATAAATACATAAGTTTTTTTTCATCTTGCTCAAACGAGCAGTGATCACTGTACAGCAGTTCAAAAGGCAAATTGTTTCCCGGTTACTGGAAGCACCCTTCCTAAGTCATTTACCTGTAAGCTTTTGTATGAATCCTACTTCCCCCTCTGTGAAGCAAATGCCTGATCTGTTCTACTGAGTACTCATCCCGGTCTGAGAGAGCAAAGCAGAAATCAAGTATGAGCTTCTGAGACATCCTCATATTGTCACAACTGTGAATGTATAAAATTACGATTGAGGATGATTCTCTTTCAGAGTCTTCATTTTAAGTACCCCTGCTCCTAATTTTAACAAGTAAAGGATATCCATACATGTCTGCTAGAATTTGTTGTTTTCCACTGTCAAAAACATACTGTTGAATATTTGTTTCATTGAGTGCTTCTCTGGCTGTGCTCTTTGCTTTGACATACTAGTATGACTGTGCCTTTTATTTTCTGTGTGTGTGTGTGTGTGTGTGTGTGTGTGTGTGTGTGTGTGTGTGTGTGTGTGTGTGTGTGTGTGTGTGTGACGTCTGATACAAATTATGTTCTGCAGGTTTATTAAAGTAATGTATATTATATTTGTGAATGTTTTGATTTTTAAGAGCTTTTTATCACTATGAAGGAGGTCATTCAACATTGAAGAAGGAACAAATAGTTTCATAAAAAAAATATTGTTCCCTTTTCTCCAAGGTAGTTAAAATAATTATTTTATGCATGCATGTTAACCTGACTAACCCAGTAAGAATGTTCATGTTCAGGAGGAACCTGAAGAGGAAAAGCCTCAAAAAGAGTAAACATACAGTATGAAACATACATACAGTGTACAGTGTGAAGCAGAAACAAGAGAAATATGAGCAGTCCTGCACAAAATAGCAAGACGTTTAAACTGCAGTCTTGCAACTCAGAGGTTTAAGGCTCCGAGCTGGTAATAAGCAGCTTCCTGTAGCCCAGAACACAGGGTTTGATTCCCTCTGCTTCCAATTGCCTAGTGTGTGACACTAAGCAAGTCATTTAACCAGAGAGTGCTCCCAAATTGCCACTGCAAAGGAATACTTATGTACTTACCAATTCAACGGAGGAAAAAAAATAACAGTAAAAATCATAAAATAAATTTAGATTTGATTTAACAACAAAAATCACAAAACATATTACATAATAATACTTAGACAAATTCATAAAGAAAGTAGGGGGCAGGGAGACTTGTTCATTGAAATTGTTTGTATCTGGGATCAAATTATTTTTTTGTTGGTGGTGGTGATTAGTTAGGGTGGATCTGGAAAGGTTGGGCTACCTGCATCCTCAACAGCAGTTGTTATGTGCGTTTAAACACTTTTATAGTTACATTCACCAACTACGTTCATTTTCATTGAACAAACCTGTTCAAAAGCATGAAACACTGGAAACTACCAGGCTTTTTAATATGCAAAAAGTAATTTATAACTTTCTTCAAAATATTAAAGAAAACTGAATTACAGTGAGATAAAAACAGAATCAGTTATGATTTAACAATGTTAACTGACAAGTCTAATAAAATATTAATTTGTACTGCATGCACTTGTGTACTGTCATTCCAAAAAGTTTTTGCAAGAAATATAATAGTTTTGACTACTGTAAGCATGTCAGCTCTACACACTTGTATGGCACAGTATCTGTAGGCAAGCTAGTGTGTCAGTCTGTGGTTAAGTTGTACAGCAGGCTTATGTTCATCAAAGCAACTAAAATAATCTCCCCCTTGTTTTACAAACACAGAGACCACTTGCAGAAGCTTAAGATCTCTAGCATGTTATTTAATGATATGCAAACTGCTGAAGTGGAAAACAAAAAGTCATTATGAACTGCCCACAAAAAGACAGACAGTGTGGATGGGCGTGGGGGAGGGTGTATTAACATCCTATTAATGCCTTCTTTAATATAGTCTTTTGCAAACATTGCATCTCAGCTACCCAGCCCTTGGAGGTTCCCTAGCAGCTGCCTCCCTTGTGTGGGAGGGATGTGATGTTTGCAGGTCCCTGAAGTGTGCCATAGAGCCTGTGTAACAGGTAGTGGCGCATGTGTCAGTGGACAGTTCATGGCTGGATCCTCATTGGGAAGAGAGTTTCAAAGCTGTGCTTAATTAGGTGGAAGGAGTGTTTGTTGGTCATTAATAGGGGATCAGAGAGACAGGGTGCCTGTGACCGGCTGTGATACACTAAGAACCAATTACCTCTCTCTCAATATTATGCATTAACCCATCTGGGGTTGGGATATTGGTTCTGAAAGGAAAACAAAAGAGAGGGTGTGGCAGCAATCACACACTAAATTACTGTGTCTGTTTGGCCTATTGTTCTTGGGCAGAGCTGACAGCTGCATTTGTAAACAGCAGGGTCTGAACTGCCAAGAACCTCTCTCCACTGCAGGACTTTTTATTATGTGGTAAAAGAAAGGCCAGAGACTTCACTTTAAATGATCCATGGAGACTGCAGTTTTATTTCAGCCACAATTTCAATATACTTATTTCACATAGTTAAACTGACCCCCATGTTACCTTACTAGGCAGTCACATATTAAAAAAATGTTTTAAAATACATTGACACTTAAAGGACAAGCAAGCAGTATACCAGCTTTCTATTGTGCAGCTACTGCAAGAAACATAAGGGTTTCTATGGCAGCTAATCCCTTTTACAGGCAACAATCTGGTATGAATGGTGCACATTTCTGTTTCAGAAAACTCCCAAGTCCCTAGCCCCCTTAGAAATGCTTAAACTTACCACACTTTGGCGTACTTGATTTTGTCGCTCAGCAACATGAAGTGTGTGTTTCCAGCTGCCACACACAGGACAGGCTGAATAAGGAATCTCAGCAGAATAGCTCCAGAATGGCTTAGGTTCTTCCAGGTTGTCTGTCTTCATTTCCACAGCTCGGTTTGGTACAAAACTCCTCTTGCAATTTCTTGCTACCAACACCATTTAAAGGAGCTTCTCTAACTAGTGCAATGATATATCTGGCTTTCATAAAGGAAAACAACATTTTCTGTACAGCAACATTTATGATATTGCCCTTTCAACTGTAATGTTTGTTGTGACACACTGTGCTCCTTGTAGTACATTTACTTTTTGCTCCTTTCTTGGCCTTGAAACTGTACCTTATTAACTTTTTGACTCTGTACTGTTCTTTATTAACATGTGTATTGTATTTGCTGTACTAATCTTTGTGGAGATTTTCTCCCGGGCCTCCATTGAAAATGGAATCCATGCCTAGTCAGACTTCCCAGTAAACAAATGTAAAATAAATAAATAAATAATTACAAGACATCATTTTTAGTATATCAAAATACTATTTACAGCATCAGTTACATGAATTTCAATTTTGACATATACTGGACAAGAGCTATGCTATAGCATACACACACACACACACACACACACACACACACACACACACACACACACACACACACACACACACACACCAAAAATCAAAACAAAAATACACACAAGTTAAAAAGGTCACACAGACAAATCATTCAGTAAAAACTGCAAGAAAAACCCAGCCAAGCAAACACACACACACACACACATGCACACAGTATATATTTTAATTATTCATTTATTTTATATTTCTTTACTGGGAAACTCAGACTGGGCATGGATCCCATTTTCAACAGAGGCCCAGGAAGAAAAGGTCCACAAAGATTAGTACAGCAAATGCAGTAAATACAATACACATGTTAAAGTACAGTACAGAGTCAAAAGTTAATAAAGTACAGTTTCAAGGCCAAGAAAGGAGCAAAGAGCCCTGTGTATTGCAATAAATAATACAGTCTAAAGGACATTTTGTTCAGTCATTTGGTTACATTCATCAGTGGCTAGTGCAGTAAGCACACATTGATTAAGAGTGTAGAAAGGAGTTGTTGCAAACTTTCATAGAAGGTTAAGGTATGATATTATCTAATTAAATGAAACTATCCAGGATCAGAAAAATTACATAACCAAGAAATATGTAAATGGGACCAGAGGAGCTTTTTGAAATAATTTTTGTTTTCAGTGGTTGCAATATCTATAGGGATGGTATTCCATACTTTTGCAACAGAAATGGAAAACAAGGAGTCCCAAGAGCTATTGTTGCTTTTGCCTATGTCAGCCAGTGCTTTATTGGTGGATCTTAACAGGCATTTGTTAAAGCAGATATTAAGTAGACCTTGAAGGGCAGGAACTCTATCAGGATAATGTAGAATTTGGTGGGCTATTGTAAGCTGGTTATATGTGAGCAAGTTGGGTAATGCTAGCCAAGATAGTTGCTTGATTACTATGCAGTGATGTGTCCTAAAGGATGAGTCAGTAGCAAACCTAGCTATTTTATTGTAGCAGGTGTTTATTTTTTTAAAGTCTGCTTTGTTTAGGTTGATGAGACTCACCAGGACCATAAGGTCATATAGTATAAGTCTAGTAACCCTGTAGAGGAATCTCCTTTCATGTGTTTGTACTCATGACCTCAGTCTTTCAGTCACTAACCATAATGCATGACCACCACAGGTGAGAATAATGACTCACAATAGTCAATAAATGGAGAGTTCCCTCTAAGCATTCAGCTCTTGATTACCTGCCACAGGTCAGCAAAGCAAGACTGCAGCCACTGCCTCAGTCTACCTTGTGATGCCCATGCCCTGGCCCAGCAATCAAGGAGCCTCAATCCTCACCACTAACACCAGTGAGGGGTGTCCATATAGGAGGAAAGGATAACAAATACACACAGTAAAGTGCAATTTCCCTTAAGACAACACAGAGATTGCAGTCAGTCCGGGGCTGGTCGCTCCCTTGTTCTCCAGGTCCCCAATAAGACTCCCCACTGGCACAGCTATAGGGTCCAGATATCAGCCTAGTGGGCAAGTTAAAACCTCTCTGTCTAACCAGTGCTTCGTGTCCCTGCCCAAGTAGCTGACACACACACACAAACACACACACACACACACACACACACACACACACACACACACACACACACGCACGCACGCATGTGCACACACACACACACACACACACACACACACACACACACACACACACACACACTTTGAGAAGAGGTTATACAAACACACAGACACTCCTGGGGAAGGCTGGCACAGGTTCTCCAACTGAGCCCCTTTTTCCAGACTATACAGTAGTACCAGCTGCCAACACCCACTAATATTTATCAGCTACTCAAAGGCCTTTAAAAGGGTGTCTAATTATTACTGTGCAATATTATTATCCAATTGGCAGTATAGCACAGGCTAAAGCTATTGGAGTGGCTTTGTACAATTTTACCAAAGGCATGCAAGTACTCTAAAGAGCTTAAATTATCTCTACAAAAACAGCCGCAGTAGAAAGGGTTTAAAAATATTTAATAACAAATAGTCAAAACACAAGACAATACTTTTTACTACACAGTGCTAGTCAAGAGTTCAGAGATCACAGATAAATACTTAAAATAATTCAGTAGTACAGTTCTGTCATCACAGAAAAACACAGTCTAATCTTTCTAGTTTCTAGCTATTTCCAGGGGCGGCCCGTGCTATCGGACTGCCGGACTGCAGCCCCCTCAAATCAAAAAGAAAATAAAAAATAGAAAAAAAAAAGTTTTTTAAATTTCACGGACTTCGCACATGCGCAGTAGTCCCGACTACTGCACGTCTATGCGCATGCTCCTGGCAGTCCAGCAGTCCCCATAGGGGGACACAAGGAGACGTCTGTGCACAGACACACTGGGAGAATATGTCGGGGCCGGACTGCAACAGTCAGGATTTAGTCGTCTCGGGAAGGAGTTTTTGAATGCAGGGATCTCACAGGTCTTGGGAGTATTGCACAGGCAGGACATTAGCTGGATGGATATTATGGAGAACAGACAGGAAAGTGTATGGTACTTGATTGAATATATGGTGTGTGCTTGGTGCTTTCATACTTGAAAGTGTGTGTGTGTGTGTGTGTGTAAATGCCCCAGGTGGTGTGGTAGGGAATACCTCAGGCTTGAACCCTGTACCCTATATGCAGGTGTTAAAGACTTGAGTTCCCTACCCACCACCATTTGTAAAAAAATTGCAGATTTTTGCCTCATATTTGATCTGATCTGTTCCTCATAATATCTGTGGTTTGTAAATGTCTTAATGCTTGAAATTTGATGGTGTAGTAGTAGCATTGTTGCCTCACAGATGAAGGTTCTCAGGTTTGATTCTTGGCTGGGGTTCCTTCTTTGTGGGGTCTGTATCTTCTCCTTGTGTTTGTGTGGGTTTGCTTTTGTGTCTTCCCATGTTACAAAGACATGTCTGCATTATTTCTTCCTGGGCCTCTGCTGAAAATTGTTTTTTTGTTCCAAGTCAGACTGTCCTGATTAACAAATGTTAAATAAAATTGACAGGCATTTGAATTTCAGACTTCAGGTTTCTGAATGTTTAATTCTTTGCATAATTGATGGTGCAGTGGTAGTATTGTTGCCTCACAGCTATAGGTTTTCTGGTTTGATTCTTGTTTGGGGTGGCTTCTGTGTGGAGTCTGCATCTCCTCCCTGTGTTTATGTGGATTTGCTCTGGTGCCCTGCCATTTTACAAAGACGTGTCTGCAGTATTAATCCCTGCGTCTCTGCTGAAAATTGGTTTTGTTCTGTCCGCAGTAAAATTGACAGGCATTTGAATTTCAGACTTCAGGTTTCTGAATGTTTAATTCCTTGCATATTTGATGGTGTAGTGGTAGTATTGTGGCCTCACAGCTATAGGTTTTCTGGTTTGATTCTTGGTTGGGGTGGCTTCTGTGTGGAGTCTGCATCTCCTCCCTGTGTTTGTGTGGATTTGCTCTGGTGCCCTGCCATTTTACAAAGACGTGTCTGCAGTTTTAATCCCTGCGTCTCTGCTGAAAATTGTTTTTGTTCTGTCCGCAGTAAAATTGACAGACATTTGAATTTCAGACTTCAGGTTTCTGAATGTTTAATTCCTTGCATATTTGATGGTGCAGTGGTAGTATTGTTGCCTCACAGCTATAGGTTTTCTGGTTTGATTCTTGGTTGGGGTGGCTTCTGTGTGGAGTCTGCATCTCCTCCCTGTGTTTGTGTGGATTTGCTCTGGTGCCCTGCCATTTTACAAAGACGTGTCTGCAGTATTAATCCCTGCGTCTCTGCTGAAAATTGTTTTTGTTCTGTCCGCAGTAAAATTGACCGGCATTTGAATTTCAAACTTCATGTTCTTCAGAATACATAGTAGCACAACCTTTTTTTCTAGCAATTTTCTAAGTTTATAAGATGAATATTTTAAATTTGTCCCTATTTTTGGGACTGTATTCCCCATTATTGGCTTCGTCCAGGTTTTTGTGCTAAGGTTGACAGCTATGGCAAGAACTGAATTCACTGAATATGTTTGAGGGCTGTATTCCCTCATTACTGGGTTTGTCCAGGTGTTTTGTACTAAGAGGTTGACAGCTATGGTGAGAACTGAATTCACTAAATGATAGCCATTTAAGTTTCAGTCTTCCTCTCTTTTACAAAGCAGCTGATGTGGCGTAGTGGTATGTTACTCTGACTGTTTTTTGCTCAGGGACCTTGGCAGTAAAATATATGGTGGCAACACAACATTTTATTCTAGCAACTTTCCAAGATTATACATGCAATGTTTAAAGTGTCCCTGGTTTTTGGGCTTTTGACCCCCCCCCAATACATTTTGGCTTTTTCCAGTTTTCTTGAGCTGCGAAGTTGAGATGCAGTTGAGTATTGAGTAGATTTTACAAGGAGCTGAGAGCTGCAGGGGAATAGAAGTTTAGTACTTTGCTTAGTTAATACTGTAGCACAACAGGTTGTGTACTTGCTTTTGATGCAGAAGGCTGTGGGTTCTACTCCCACAAGGGGTGGATGCTGCCGTACTGAGAATGTTCTCCTTGGTGAAGATACTAACTATGAGTTCGTTATCAGTTTGCCATCCATTTCCTCTTGCAATATTATTACTAGCTTATCATTTTTTAATGTAATATAGGCAATTTATTCCTGAGGGGCAACAGACACTTTATTTTTCGATGAAACCATGAAATATAAAGGTGATTGCTAGCAGCAACCGCTTCATTAGTTACAGATTTCTTTAATGTGGAATTATTTAAATGACTTACTTCAGAGATTGTGCATATTTACTGATAATGGACTGTAGAATTGTGCATATTTACTGATAAAGGTGGACTGTAGAATTGTGCATATTTACTGATAATGGTGGACTGTAGAATTGTGCATATTTACTAATAATGGTGGACTGTGGAATTGTGCATATTTACTAATAATGGTGGACTGTAGAATTGTGTATATTTACTAATAATGGTGGACTGTGGAAGTCTGAGTAGACTTTTTTATGATAAATGTTCTCAACTGGGCAGTTTTGCCATTATGGGTGCATATGGTTTGTTTCATTGCTTACTGGAAAAATGTTCAAAACAAATTTAAAACACCCTCTAACAAGTGTACTGTATTGTACAAGGAATATAATTTTAGTACAATGAGGAAGGTGTATCAAAGAGCACATGTATGTTTCATATGCAAGGGGCCTATGATTCGAAAACAGCCCAAAATTAATCTTTATCTGCCACTGGCAAAATGTATTTTCTTTGAATGTGGGTTTCAATGCTGTTTCAATGAATGTGAGTTTCAAGGGCAGAGAAGTTTTAATGCTAAGTTTTCATTGTGAGACTGCATTGCTTTGTTTAACAGATGACTTAGTGTTTGTGCTGTAAAATACAAAATAAAACTTTCAACTGAAGTCCAACTCATCATAGAAGTAAAGCAGTATGCACATTAGTGTTTATGGTAAATGGAGTGAAATAGCCAAGTAATGGTTCATTGGAATGGCTGCAGAGGCTCCATTCAACCATTATTTTGTCAGGGGGGAAGGGCAGCAAACTCAGACAGACCCAGCTGAACTATACCTCCCAACTGTCCAGATTTTCAAAGAATGAATAGATTTTTGCTTCTTATTTTTGGTTTGTTGTTCATAAAATTTGTAGTTTTAATTCCTAAATGATTTGCCAGAAGTCACTAAATAATAAGTTTCAGACTTCATAACCTTCAGAAAAATGCATGTTAAAGTAAGAGCTGTTCTATCAACTGTCTCAATTTATACAAGAGCAATTTTTAGTACTGTTTATATGTGCCCCCAATATATTTGGCCTTGTTCAGATTTACTGCATTAACAGGTTGAGAGGTACATGCAAATAAATTGCTTTACAGAATTAGGCATAGCCAACCTCTCAACTGTCCCCAATTTTTGGCTCAAAATGTTGCTCTTCCCCCTAATAATCCCTCCGCAAAATAGCAATTTTGGAAGAAAACACGGAGGGTTTACAATTAAGAAATAACTGTAATAAACAAAGTTATAGATTACTTGAAATGCATGTAGATTATTTTATTTTGTCAGCTGCTCAAGGTAGCAGTACTAATATTAAAGTGTCCCTTCTTTGACAGGTAGCAGCTGTATTGTGTGTCTATTTTATATTTTTGCATCACATTTTTGGTCCATTTTTCATAAAATTGTGTTTTTGGCAAATTAGTGACAAATCACTAAAGACTGAAGTTAGAAAATGACAGACATTTGAGTTTCAGATTTTATACCCTTCAGAAAATTCATACTAATGCAAGACCTATTCTATTATCTTTCTAAGTTTATTAGAGCAATATTTAAAAATTGTCCTTATTGTTGGGCCTTTGTCCCACTTCTGTGTATGGCTTTGTCCAGATTTCTTGCTCTTGAGGTTGAGAGGTATGACAAATGTGTCAGGGCCATCACAGTCAGCCAGAGAGATTTCAAATTGTGACATGCTTGTTGCACCCCACTCCCCCATGTAGTGACTCTGGATGTGTCCAAGCAAGGCAAGGAGTAGTTGTATCTACCTTGGATGGGGGAACACACTGCATAAGTACTACAGTGGCTTTTCATCTGTCCTTGATTTTGCAGAATGGTCTGGTTTCTGTCATTTTTGTACTGTTGATTTATGCTTATTACTCAGATTTATGCTTATTACTCAAAGTGCCTGTTGCTCTGTGTTTAAGTAGCAATGCTTTAATGACCATAAGGTAAGCTTGTCTGACATCGTAAGATGCAAGTAAGCTTTAATAAGCATACTGTTAAAGAATTGCCAACACTGAAAGCCTTTCTGTTGTTGCCATGCAGAGAATACTTGACTAGATAATGTATAAGCCTTGGGTATTAAAGGACAGGATTCCATTATTTTAAAAGCTCATTACACTTGTTGGAGACTTCCAGTCATCTCTACAGACTTTACCCATAAACTAAACAGAATGCCAATCATGTGTGGTCCATAACCTGTACAGTAATCCTTTAAGCAATGTATCTTGAGCTTGTTTCTTGTTTGCTTTTCATTTTTTTACTTTTATCATGTTTTCCCCATGAAACAAGTTGTCAGGCAGCAGGTCTTTTTTGGATAAGAAACATTTTTACAAGTGGGGGCATCATATAGATTTCTACTTTCAGCATGTTACTTGGTACTTTAATAAAGCTGAATATATTATAATTAGAACTGCAGTGCAAGGAGAAGTGGTTTGAGTTGAGTGCTTCTGTTTTTTTATACTTGATTTTGACTGACTTTCCAGTAATGTATTTAAAAAGTTATTTATTTTTTCATGCCTCACAACCTTTTGTTTCCATCTAGATATTAAGTAAGCTGTCATGCAGCCAATGCATTGAAATATTTTTATTCTTCTACACTTATTTTTGTCTTGACTGGACTTTCATAATGATGGTTTGCCACCCAGGGCAGCGTATTTAATTAAAGTTAGTTTTTTGTGGTTTTGTGCATAGCTCCTCCCCTTTATGGTTGACCACACCCCTCCCCCTTGACCCCACCCATTCAGCTGTCTCCTGCAGCCCCCCTGTGATTTGAAGTCACCAGCCGCCACTGGCTATTTCTAAGAGAAAACACAAGTCTAAGATAAACTTACATATAGAGCAAGACAGTGCTGATGAGTTGGATGGTCAAGACAAAAATGCTTAATGCTCTCTGATTCTCTCTGTTTTTAAAATCACATTCCTGGTTCACATTACATCATTCTTCACACTTTCCTGGGTTCCCAGGCTAATGGAAACTACATTTACATTCTTCACCTCTGGGCAGAAACCAGAGCAATAAAGGACATTTATGCATGCAAATTCTGGCCATTAACTCTGGCCTTAAAACAATAGGCTAGACTTACTGGCTCTGAGTTTTAACATCAAAGGGTCACAACATGCTTTACTTGGTCAGTAGAGTGCACTTTTGTTACATTATTTTCAGTTCTACATGCAACACTATTTTTACCATTTAAGACAACAAGCCTGTGGTTTACATTAATATTTACAGATGACAGAATTATCTCCAAAATTCTATCTGGCTAGGCTGACAGCCTTCATCTATCTTCACCCAATCTTCACATACCTGACAGTTTCATTCCTCAATTTTGACAAGACCCGAACTACTTAAAGTTCTCTTCTAGGATCATAGCTATCCCCCACCCAGACTAAAGGTAGAGAGGAGAGAAAAATGCATTATTTTCTAGGATTGTGCCTTGGCCTTAGAAAAGAAAGAGATGCATTTTTTTCTGGGAGAGTACCTTAGATTTGAAAATGTTTCTCATACTTGTGTCAGTGAACAACTCAAGTGCAGGTCAGTGATCACAGTCAGATACCATCAAAAGGAAGTTATCTGCAAACAAGCTGGATGATATCTCTAGCTCAATGAAGCAGCCCCCTTCTCAGCCTTGACTGAAGGAAAGACATAAACAAATGATGGAAAGACAACATTGATCAAGACCTACACATCTAGTTGAAAGAATTTGTCTTAATGCCGGGAAACTCATGCAAAAAACAGATAGCACACAACAGTATCCATTCTCCTCCAAAGCATTTACTAAACCACATTGCCAAAAGTGTTATTCAAGTGCACAGGACAATTGTACAATAGAGTAGCAATCTCTCACAGGCTGACAGACAACTGTATGATACTGAGGAGCAAGTTGATTGTTCCTTCTGAATTCACATTTATCACCAATGTTCTCTTCTTTAACATTCTGGCACAGACTTTTCTAGGAAGGGCAAGACATATGATCACATCTAACATATCCTCTGGTTCCCATTTTTTAAAGGTGAGGGCCAGCATCCCATTTTTCCAGTCCAGAGTTTTTGTCATATTTTCCATACAGAGGCATGATATCCATGCTGCCTCCATCCTGCTGACAACCTTCAATGACTCTGTCCAGCTCACATATACATCAGCAGACTTACCATTGCAGAGGCTTCTGACCACTGCAGTGACAGGTCTGACCTTGTCAGTGATTTGAGGCATGGCTCCCTGATGGGAGGTGTGTCCACTGAGGTAAGGAATCCTGGAAATGTTCCTTTCACTGGTAGCATAGAGTGCATCGTTAGTCACATACAAGGGGCATTTATGCTCAGTGTAAAATATTACACACAATGTATCATAATACACGTGTTCCTCTACAGATGATAGTCATACATGACATAATATTAAATTTCACCAGGGAAATAATGGTCCTAGTAGTAGCCTCAGTCTTAGCCTGATGAAACCAGTAGTTATCTGTGTGGTATGGGGAGCGCGGGGTGCGGGTGAGTGGTGGGATATTATACTGAGATTGTAGAAGGCAGAAGATGCTGTAGACAATCATTAGTATAAAGCAGGTGGAAGTTTAGATTGATGTCTAGATGCACAAAAACATTAGTAGCACCTAAGGCAGAGTAAGAGTTGCCATATTTGTTGCTGGTTCAAGAACACTGATAGAATCTAACTAGATTGCTGAGGGCTGGAAAGACCCACTAATAAATATCATTAAGTGTATATTCATGCTGACTATACCCACTAGCCCCCTTTGCGGCAAACTTCCACTTCACTAAAATATATGTTAAATAAACAAAATCCATTCTTCTTAATCTCAGCAACTCAGGAGTTAAATTTAGTCAAGTACAACCTACATTCTTAAATCTAGCTGCAGGAAGTATTGTAAACTCCCTTATTCATATCCTTAAACTCTCTCGCACTTCTGCCACTGTGTCAGCTGCTTTCAAATACTCAGGTCATAATTTTTGACCCAAAGATCAGCTCACCTAATGGCCTGAATGAATGAATGATTGCAGACATATTTCAAAGTTCTGTCAAATAAAAAAAAAAAAATGGCCAACTAATCTACAACCAGCTACAAAACCACATCAGTAGCTATGGTCTCCTATTAGAGGCACATCATGGTTTTGTAATGGCTTTAGTACATTTACTGCCCAAACAATGGCCGTAGATATGAGTAAGACATTCATAGCAGTTAACTGTAGGTTACTTATCAAAAAAGCTTTATATTCTCAACACTGGTTTTAGAGTTATTTAAAGAGGAGCACTTTCTAATTGTGTGGTAATAAAACTTCTTCCAGTTTTGACACACTTAACGCAGTAGTAGCCCATGGATTTGTGCTAGGCCCAGTTCTTTTTTTTCCTTTTGTTAATGATCACATACTAAGATGGTTAGATCTTAATCATACAATCATACACGCTGATGATGTGATTCTACTACAGTCTAGTTCAAATCACAACAACACACAAACAAAATTAGAATGCAGCTTGATTCAGTTGTGGAACTGGTCTAACAGACTACTGATTAAGCACAAAAAAAAAAAACAAAACAAATGTAATGATCTTCTCCACAGCCATAAAAGTAGTGAAAATTCATGCAATACTCTGACTAGATCTCAAGGGGAATACCATCTCCAACATCACAGAATAGAGATATCTAGGCCTTACATGCAACCCTTCCCTTCCCATTACTAAACAGACAGATAAAATAATTAATATATGTAGTGCTGACCCAGCTAAGACTCTGTTACAAAATCACTAATCTGCTGTCTCTAGCTTCCTGTCTAGCAATTGCCAAAACATTGTAAAGCTCAAACTTGAATATGGCTTCCCATTTATTATGCTTCATTCAACCCACAGTACCAACAGAATTCAAGTAGATTCATCCTTTTAGCTGACCCCATGTTGCACCTTTGCCTGTTGCTCGAAAAGGCTAAATGGATATCTGCTTCTAGTAGCATTAAATGAGAGTTATTGCCTCTCTAAAAATGAAACTAGTGTGAAGATTGGGGAAAGATTGGTGAAGGCTGCCAGCCTAGTCAAATAGAATTTGATACATAATTCTATCATTTGTATAAATAAATGTAAAATACAGGCTTGTGTTCTTAAATGAAAGAAAACACTGTAAAATGTGAACTTTAAGATTGTTGCACCATTGCCATCTGCTGTAAGGAAAATCAAGCTAAGCATTTCAAATGTTCTTTGAAGTTACAATTATCTAAAAAATGGTGCCGAAGCGTCTGACTGAACGCATTCTTTCTATTGTCTTAATTTAATGAATAATTGTTAGAGTATACATGTGAAATGTCTTTTATTGCTGTATTTTCCTGAGCAGGTGTTAGCTTGCTAAATAATGCAGTTTGTTTGCCTGGGAACTCCTGACTAAGTGTCAAAATGATGTAATGTGAATACTGGGAAAACCTAAGTGTCAAAATGATGTAATTTGGGAGGGCCTTAGCAGAGCTGTTTGTTAGTGTTTTTAAAAACTATTGTTCAGTGAGATACTGGAAGCATTTGTCTTGGACCATCAACCCAGCACTGTTTATGCTCTATATGTCTGTAAGTAGGTTATAGCACTGTGTTTTCTCTTAAGAATAGCTAAAGATTAGAAAGTTAGATTAAGTGTTTTTCCTTGATATCAGACCTGTCCTACTGTATTGTTTTAAGTTTCTGTGTGATCTCTGAATTCTTAGATATCTCTGTGGTGTAGTAGTATTGTCTTGTGTTTTAATTATTTATTATTAAATATTTTAAAAACCTTTACCTGTGGCTGGTTTGTGTAGAGATAGACTCCAGAGTGCATTGCATATTTATAGAGGTTATCGTAATAGGACACTCTAATAAGCCTTAGACTTAATAGTCACATTACCAATTGGATAATAATATTGCACAGTAATAATTGGACACCCTTTTAAGGTCCTTTGGGTAGCTGATAATTATTAAGCTGGTGGTGGCAGAAATTACTACTGTATAGTCTGGGTAAAGGGGCACAGCTGGAGAATCTGTGTCAGCCTTTCCCAGAAGTGTCTGTGAAGTTGTATAAATACTTATCTCAAAGTGTGTGAAAAAGTGTGCTAGGCTGAGATCTGGATCCTATAGTTGTGCCAGTGGGGAGTCTTATTGGGGACCTGGAGAACAAGGTAGCAACCAGCCCCAGACTGATTGTGATCTCTGTGTGCACTTAAGAGAAATTGTTCTTTACTGTGTGTATTTGTTATCCTTTCCTCTTCTATGAGACACCCTCCCTGATGTTAGTGGTGAGGATTGAGGCTCCTTGATTGCTGGGCCAGGGCATGGTCATTACAACTAGTAATACAGCATTCCAAATATGAACTCAGACATTCTCAGGTAGCAGGCTACATCTGACTTGCCCTCCCTTTAGAACTACAGTGGGTGAACAAGCCTTTTCAAGACTAGGTCCAGCTATCTAGAATCACCTGCCTACTGATACTAAAAAACAAGAAAGTGTTAAGTTCTATAAGAATCCTATGAGAGAATATGAGCAGATACAATTTACATGCAGCTGCTACTGAGAGAATGGGTAATGCTCCTTTATCAATGAACTGTTACATTGTAGAAATCAGTAATGTGCTACAGTTAACATATTTTATTACAAGAGCAATTCTGTTTCACGTAAATCTCCTTGAATGGTACTGAAATGACATAATTTGTGCAAATGTATTGGTATTAGTGAAATTGTGATAATCTATTGTATGCTTACTGACTGTAGAGATGTACCTGTATTGAGAACTTTGTGTAAATCTTCTATATAATCTGCATTAGATATGTTGAGCTGATCATTAATAGTACAATTGTATTTTTCTGTCTCAAAGTTGGTTTGCTCACTGAGCTCAGGTTATGGCTGAAAAGGGTCAACTGACCAGTCCAACTTACCAGTTAACAAATAGTAAATAAATAAATAAGAATCAGTAGGCTGCCCAGTTGCTGCACATTCAGTGATTATTGTACTGAAGAGTCCCATGCTTTCAGGTAAGCAGGGATGGGAGGGTCAGACCCAATGCCATTTCTACTGCCATGCTGGAAGGTGCATTGTGTTGTGGAAGCTACCCTGCTGCAGGGGGTGGGGGAAGTGTCCACTGAGATCCATCAAATGGAGTTATAAGCTGATATGACTGGTGACTGGGCAAGCACAGCAGATGAGTGGATCACAAGGTCAGTTTGGTCTCCTTTTGTCCATTGCAGGTATCCATTCTGGATGTCAGCAGAAGACCCTTTAGTGAATGAAGGAAAATCAGTGTTCAATGCCCACTTGTGCAAAGGGTGAATGTGATACACAATGTCACTTTTCCTTATTTGTAGCAGTTGCTTATTTCATTATGTTTTTAAGGTTATTGGAAATGCTGAGAAAGACAGATTTTATCCTTCTTTACCTGGGCTCAACAGAGTATTTTCAAAGTAATTGCTGTCTCATTATTATCCGTTCTCATGCTGCCTTATACATTTGCTGAAGTAATTCGCTAGATCCTTGTGTGGCAGAAAAAAATTATGTTTCCTTTCAGATGGAAGTGTCAGCAGGACAATGAGTGCAAAATTAACTTGAGGCAATGAGGGTGCAGTAAATTCTATAGAATGCTGTCTCACCCTGAAACACAGGTAGCTCATCTCTCATGCCAGACAGCTATAGTGGGTAAGTTGTTTGGTCATTGCTTGTAACACAAAGCTGGTAATGGGAGTGACCATTTGTACTTATAGAGGAATGGCCAATTCAGCCTGTGACACCTAACAATGTAGAAGGTGTAGGGGCTAGGAACCTTCTATAGGTCTCCTACTACATTCCATAGATATCAGCTGCACATACTGTAGGCAAGGGGGGAGTTGAAATACCATAAAGACTAGTACAACTAAAGGAGGTCTTAAGAAGCATGCATATCAAAGCTATATGCTAGTGATTCAGGTACCATAATAAGTAGCTGCAGCTATCTTCTCCATAGGGTGTCTTCCAACTTGTTCCTTAACAATAGAGTTTGGGGTGATGGAGGCAGGGAATAGTCACATCCATAGCTAGGGCAGGCTATTCCAGGAAAGCTGAGAATTATATCTTTTGATGAGGCCTAGCTTAAAATGAGGGGAGGGGGATGAAGCCATGCATCAATACCAGTACAGGTGGGGGAGGCTCTGCGACAAGAGCTGGGTATGAGAGAAGCTTCTGCCTATATCCATAGGTGAATGTATGCTTGAACCTGCTTATCATAGCCCCCACAGAGATGGGGAGAGATGAAGGGCACAATCTGGTGGGGAGAACAGGTTATGAAGTGTCTTGGCAATTATGCATGATATAGATTTAGTGCCTAGTACGGGTATAGTCTGAGTGCCCAAGTGTTTTAATGTTCAAATGTTTAACTGTTACATTGCTTTAAAGTACTTTATAAACATAGCTGTTAGATGGTTTTAAAATGCTTACTAGTTCATAGTACAAGATGGTTAAAGAATCAATATTTTAATCCCAGTTTTAATATCATGTATAGTATTTGGTTGTTTGCGTCTTTTGGAAAGATATGTTACATTTCTGAGAGGGAGACACATACCAAGAAGGAGTAGATGTAGGATATATCACCTTGTGTAATCGTAAAACTAGACGTGGGCTGTTGATGGCAGCAGAAGACTGGGGGGTAGTTCTTTGCAGTTGTGACCCAGGTAAGCCATCCTATGTTTATAGGAACTGATAATGTGGGAATGGAGGAGGAGGGAGTCGGAATCAGACAAGATGACAGGGGAAGAGAAAAGAGTTGAGGTATCAGCTGACACTGGAAGGTTAGGACTGAAGGACAGGGCTGTAGGAGAAGTGGGGAATCAAGAGATTTTGAAGAAAGTGAGGTAGAACTAAACAGGCAGTGGAATAGGGATACCAGTAGGAACGCATCTGGGAGACCAGGCCTGGCTACCTCTCTCACACAGACAGATACAGGGGTGGGATCTAGACAAAGCTTGGCAGGAAATGGGCAGACCTAGTTTTGTTTTAGGATTTTAACTTGAAGAAGAAGGAGACAGGCATGGTGGGACTGTAAATTAATAGGTATGGGTAAAGTAAAAGAAGAGAAGAAATGAGAAGGGGTAAGTATCAGATGAAGGAAGTCAGGGGTTAGTTTAAACTGGGAGAAAGAGCAGTGATGGTAGATGCTGCATCACAGAAGTGTTTCTTGAAGGGGGCACTGTAAACTGGGATGTATTTGCAGTCTAGACAAAGATTCAAGCTGTTTCTTTATAGACTTTTTGGAAACAGGAAGCTGAGTAGTGGTGTAGGCACTACACAGGCAGACCTAGTTTTGTTTTAGGATTTTAACTTGAAGAAGAAGGAGACAGGCATGGTGGGACTGTAAATTAATAGGTATGGGTAAAGTAAAAGAAGAGAAGAAATGAGAAGGGGTAAGTATCAGATGAAGGAAGTCAGGGGTTAGTTTAAACTGGGAGAAAGAGCAGTGATGGTAGATGCTGCATCACAGAAGTGTTTCTTGAAGGGGGCACTGTAAACTGGGATGTATTTGCAGTCCAGACAAAGATTCAAGCTGTTTCTTTATAGACTTTTTGGAAACAGGAAGCTGAGTAGTGGTGTAGGCACTACACAGGCAGACCTAGTTTTGTTTTAGGATTTTAACTTGAAGAAGAAGGAGACAGGCATGGTGGGACTGTAAATTAATAGGTATGGGTAAAGTAAAAGAAGAGAAGAAATGAGAAGGGGTAAGTATCAGATGAAGGAAGTCAGGGGTTAGTTTAAACTGGGAGAAAGAGCAGTGATGGTAGATGCTGCATCACAGAAGTGTTTCTTGAAGGGGGCACTGTAAACTGGGATGTATTTGCAGTCCAGACAAAGATTCAAGCTGTTTCTTTATAGACTTTTTGGAAACAGGAAGCTGAGTAGTGGTGTGGTTTGGGAAGTAATATGGCTGATTTCATTTTTAAAATGGATCCAGAGAAGAATGTAATACATAGGAAGATGGACTGGTATGTTGTTTGAGAAAGGATCTATGTAAAGCAGAGAGATAATGAGTGGATGAACATCTGCAGGGTCAAAAATGAACGAGTCAGGTAGTACACTTTATCTATGAATTTAGAGAAACAAGGTAATCAGAAAGTTAAATTCCCGATAACAAGGGCATGTTCTGTAAGGAGCAAAGTTGCAAGACTGGAAAAAGAAATTGCCTGTCAGTCCAAGCTTAGGTCATGCTAGAGATTCTTAAGAAGGTGAGAAGAAAGGAGGTATGGTGGATGTCAGAGTAACTGATAAGTTGTGAGATGGCACAAGGCAAGAACTACAGTGACATAATGAGATGTATGAGAGAGGTAAGGGAAGGATTTCAAAGAATGATTGATGTTTCTTGGAATCACTAAAGGCTTCAGGGAAAAGAGAACTGTGGAAAGAAGAGCAGAATGAGATGAAGAGAATAAAGGCCAAGAGTTTAGGGTGAAGAGGAGACTGAGCCTGTAGACATGGAGGCCAGTGGGGGGGGGGGGGTATATGACTGTAGGGTGGAGACAGGATAGTGGAAGAGAAATTTATAAGAAGAACAGATATTTTGTGGTCTGGGCCTGGGGAAAAGCTGGAAGAGCGTTAAAGTGATGCAAATTGAAATCTAGATGGAAAGTTGAATCAGAATCAAGAAAACAATGTGTGACACTGAAAGAATGTTGCAGAAAATGGAATATTTTTAAACCTGAAGTTTAGCCTGTCATATGGTAACTAAGAGGTTATGCAGGAAAGTGCAGCTCCCATAGAGTGGAGTGGTTATTGCATGATGTACCAGGAGATGGTGAGACTGGATGAGTAAAGAAAGGGAAACAAGGAAACAAACAAAGTGAGATCTCTTCCTTATAGAGTTTTACAAGATATAGAATTATAGTTGTTGCAGCATCTAGTGAATATGGAGAATGGGGTGAGGTGTGGAGTGACATTACCTGTGTTCTCTTTGAGGACTAATATAGTGCGTTTACTAAAGGTTAGGCAAGCAGGGCAGACCTAGTGCATTCTGGTACAGTCTCACACCTAAATGTGAATGTAAATGTTTTGCAATAAAGCTGGAGAAGGTAATTTCACTGCTAGAAGGGGAGGACCAGGGGGCTTTTTTTGAGATGGATTGCAGAAACAAACAAATAACATATGGGTTGTATTCTGAGACTGTCAACTCAATCAAGCTAGGGAAGCATAAATTACACTGTCTGATGTTAGGAAAGATGTTGATTTAGTGCAGTATAGTTTCCTCATCCAAGTTTTAGATAAAGAGGGAATTGAGTTTAATTTCCAAAGATGAGTTTGGGCTGTAATTATTTGATTGCCTCAGAGACATTGGTGTAAGCCCCAGAATGATGAGACTGAATAACTGAAAATACAGGCTTGCATATGCTAAGCCGAGATCACTGTTTCCCAAAATATTCCCTTTGCTCCTTTGCACAATTATTTCTGATTTGGTATAATTTTAAGGAGTGTTTGTGGCTTGCATCCCCCCAATCACACACATTTGGGGTTGTTCCCCTGTAAAAACAACTTTAAAGGTGAGCAGCAATGTTCGAAATTCATTGCTCTCCTATGTTTTTTTTTTCAGAATACTAGGGCTCGCTCTTGTGAGTATCAGAATTATCGTAGGGCTTCAGCTTGTGCAGTATTTATTTATTTATGTACTGTTTGTTGACTAGGTAAGTGAGCTAGTCTAAAGATACTTTCCTGCAACAACCTGGGGTCCATAGAACTGAACATATATATATATATATATATATATATATATATATATATACACACACACACACACACACACACACACACACACACACACACACATATATATATATATATATATATATATATATATATATATATATATACACACACACACAATGACATAAACAGATAAGACTGAATAACAATACACAAATGAGCAGAGAGAGAGAATAATGCAGTTGTAGGCAGAGATATTATGCAATAGATGTATGCACAGTTAGGCAAAGATATTATATAATAGCTGTACATACAATTAGGCAAAGATATTGTACAATACATGTATACACAGTAAAGTACAGATATTATATAAGAGATATATATACAGTTCGGCATAGATATTATACAATAAAACATTGCAGAATTCAATAATCATCAAATCACAGGGTGGCACAACTTATATACATAACTTACAGTTGATATTAATGTACAGGTACACTGTAGAAAGGTAGTTAACTATTGTTCCTATGGTACTAGCAGCTGTATTTGTCTGTGAATTGCTTGCTTAGACCTTTTTTTGAAATCTTTTGGGGTTAATATTACTTTACTTTCAACATGTAAGTGGTTCCAAGAGATCGAACATAGCAGTGAAAATGCTTTTTCCTCCTATTTTTTCATTTGAAAGGTTTTCTAATCAGTGTAATATTGTTATACTGACTGTTTCTTAGACAATAGGCTTAATCCCTGAATGGTAATCTTTTTCTTAGAGGTGGGCAGTAAACAAGTTTTAGTATTTTGAAGAGAGATAGTAAGCCCTGTCAGTCACAGGTATCAAATGGAGATCCCAAATGAGACTGCAGTGGTGTGTTTAAGGATCTGGCAGGAGGGTACATCAAAAAATAAAAGAAAAGAAACATGCTGTATCAGCAGAAGAACTTTAAAAACACAAATAAAATATAAACAAACAGTAAGCCCTTTTGTAGAGGAAAACTCTACTTCATCAGACCATAAAATATATCAATGTATGTGCATACTAATACTAAAATTAAAGTGTAATTATCCAATAACACTAAAAAGTGAAATCACGATTCAACTTCAGTTTAATCACAAATAAGGTATCTTTCATTCCTTATCTGCTTGCAAATGTAGAACCCAGAATAGTTCTCTATTTTCCGTAGCACTGCAAATATCACCTGATCTACCATTCTCCTCCACTGTCTCTATAACTTTGAACTTAAATGATGTTCTTGTGATGTCTGTATAGCATGTTTAGCTAAGGAATTATTAAGGTTGTTCTGTCTAATGTCTCTCACATGTTCCCTCATTATCTCCATTAATGTGCAATTAGTTTTACCCACATAACATTTTTTGCATATCAAGCACTGTGATAAATATACAAGATGTCTAGGTTTGTTCATAGGTTCATAGGTTCATACTAGGCTATCTGCCCTAGGGCATTTATAAGCCTAGCCAGAGTGTGTTTGGCTTTCGCCACCCATTTTAAATTAATTTTGCTATGCCCTTTTTCGAGGTTATATACTGTGCCTCTGTCTAACAGTGACACAGAAGTGATACCCGGGGTAAAACTACGATCTCCCATCCACTCATCAAGATTCCTCTTGAAGAGAGTCAATGAGGGACTCTGCCTAACCTGGACTGGGATTTTATTCCAGAGTGAAGGGAGCCTCTGGGTTATGAATCTGTCCCTCCAGCATGTCCTATTTATTTCAGTGCTGAGGTTCAAGTCTCTTGAGCGCGTAGCTCGATGGGATTTGGATTTTCTGAGGTGCAGCATGTCCATTAATTCCAGGTTGGACATGGCTTTATACGTCAGGCACAGATCGCCTCTGAGCAGGTGGTATGCCACTGAGTAGAGCTGGAGTTTCTTTAACCGGGCAGCATATGGCATCTGTTTGAGCCCTTTGATCCTCTTGGTGAGGTACTTTTGGGGTCTTTCCAGTTGCGGCAGGTGTTTGGTAAGGTACATCCCAAAAGAGGCATTGTACTCAATTATGGGCCTGATGAGGGATGAGTAAAGAGGCACGATGACCTCCCCTGATCTAGATGTGAATCCCTTCATGATTAGGTGGGCTATATAAAATGTTCTTCTAACCACTTTGGCCACGTGGTTGTCAAATGAGAGATTGCTATCAACTTGGGTCCCCAGGTCCCTAATTACTTCTTCTGTACTTAATGGATTACCACCTATGTGGTAATTTGTGGGCACGTTGTTTTTGCCAAAGGGGATGACTATACACTTTTTGGCATTTAGCTTGAGGCCATGGCTCTGGCACCAGTTGTTTGTTTCTATGAGGCCCTTTTGGAGGATGCTTGTGTCGGCTGGAGAGTCGATTATGGCGCCCAGTTTGCAGTCATCTGCGAACTTGGTCAGCCACAGTCCTTCCGTGTTGGCCTGTACCTCCGAGAAATATATACCGAACAAGAGAAGTCCCAGGACTGAGCTTTGTGGGACGCCACTTGTAACTGGTTTGGAGTCTGACATGGCTCCAGCAATTCTAACCATGTGGGTTCTGTCCTTGAGCCAGTTTGCAACCCATCTAGTGACATAGGGGTTTATATTTAAGCTGGTGAGCTTATCTATAATGCCCGAGTGGGGTATTGTATCAAAGGCTTTTGCTAGGTCCAGGTAGGCTGTGAGGACCACCTTCCCCTTGTCAATGGCCTTGGTGACTGTTTCAAAGAAATCGACCAGGTTTAAGAGGCAGGATCTGCCCTTAACAAAGCCAAACTGGGTAGGATCCAGTGTCTGTAGATCACCAATATCTTTATTTATGAGGTCCATGATGATCCTGTCCATAGCTTTGCAGACCAAGCAAGTCAGGCTTATGGGGTGATAGTTTCCAGGATCCGTTGAGGCACCACCTTTGTGGAGAGGGACCACTGTTGCTGTACGCCACTCTTTGGGTACATATCCTGTAGTAAGGCTGAGATTGAACAGTAGTTTTATATTTGGGTTTAGCTCTTCTTGGAGTTCATGTAGGACGCAGCTCAGAACACCGCCTGGTCCCATTGATGCTGTGTTTTTTGCTTTGGAGAGGGCGGCTCTTACCTGAGCATCTGAGATGTCAGGGGGGCAGCACTCTGCTGGGAGGTGTAGGTCACAATAGATTTAAATGAATATGTCTTATGTATAATTGTATGTATAAATGTGTTATCATTATCCATCAAATAACAAAAATTACAATTCCAACACGGAAACGTTCCTGTCTTAGAGGTGGAATATTCTATGTTATCATTATAGAATAGTAGGCTTTTCAGCAATCTTTTCTTTTTAAAACTGAAAGTGAAACTAGAACCAATCACACTATTGATGTGCTGGTCTGAAATTAAAATATGCAAGTTCTTCTTAATAACCTCGCATACAGATCTAATGTTTCTTGAGTAAGATAAACAAATGTTTGGTGCTTTCCTAATAAAGTTATCCCCACTGTCTTGGGTATAATGCTGTACCTCTGAAAAATATGGAGCTGCCCTGCTTGTTCCCAGATTCTTGATGTCTTTTAACTTCTGTTCTATTTCTTTAACGCCATATTCCCTTTCTAATAATTCATCTTTCATAACATTGGTTTCTCTCAAACATTTTTCATCTTGATTATTAAGGTATGATATTTGCATTGTTTGTCCTCTTAAAATTATTCTTTAATTTTAGTATTAGTATGCATATACACTGATATATTTTATGGTCTGATGAAGTAGAGTTTTCTCTATGAAAGCACTTGTTTATATTTTACTTCCTTTTTAGAGTTCTTTTGCTGATTCAGCATGGTTGTTTTCTTTTTATTTTATTCGTTTATGTGCTGTTGGATTTTCACTTGGTATTTTTTCTTGTTTTACATCTAAAAATGTTGTTTTCTGCAATATGAATCCTTTGAGTGTTGTTGGAGGACTAGAGACAGCAAGGGTAAGCCATACTTGAGTTTTGATAGAAGTACTTTTTTAGTGATAGCAGCTCTGGCTGATGAAGATAGGAGGAAAGAAATCTTATAACAGAGATTGTGATAAGAAAAATCTGTAATATTGGCTGTATGGTGTGTGAAAGTGATATTACCCAAAGTTTATTTAAGTAGGATAAAGTGTAACATGTCTACTTTTTTCTTGGGGGGGTAAATAGCATTACATTGAGTTTGGTAGGATTGCCTAGAAGTTTGTTGAATGAGTTCTATTTCCACAGTTTAGAAAAGCTGGTTTGTAGCTGACCTGCTATGTCAAGGGATTTATTGACTTTTAAGAAAAATATTGTCTATGTATGATGTGAAATTTAGAGTTGTAGGTCTTCTTTTATGAAATAATCAAAATTCTATCAGTGTCAATTTAACAAAAAAATGGCATCAAAGCCAAAATGCTTGATTTAGCAATTTCATCAATTAATTATAGCACTTCTGGACTTCTTCAGAATCAAATAATATACACAGTTATTCTAATTTAAATACACAAGACCTGCTCACATGACTCAGTGCCAATCAGCTCAAAACTTTTTTCAAGCAACTATCTCTGAAAAGGATATTAACAACCAATGTGCATGAATAACCCTAAGATGATCCAATAGTTAAAAAAAAATAATGATACACATTAGAATTAAGGCTAACTACTACTACTAATAATAATAAAAATAATAACAGAGTCCTCGATATAAGCTGCCCTTATTTTCAAAATACCACCGTTCCTAACAGACTCATTCATACTTGCAGGAGGATGGAATTTAATAAAACCTGCTAGTACAATTCACAATCCTCCAAGTGTGGTTCCCAAATTTGCATTCCAGTTTGTTTTAATTTTGTCTAGTATGAAAAATACAAATTTGGTAGAATTTTTGCAAGTTTTGGCTTGCTTATTCCATGCATTATTAGTACCTTTACTTACACTGTAAACGTGTTCATATATTCTCTCTTGAAGACTGAGTTCACATTTGTCTGTACAAAATGCATCATATACCAAGCAGGTGATTAAATATACCACAACCCTTGTATCAATTAACTCTGGAACACTTTATCCAAAAGCTAACTACGTCTAAAACCATTCCATTGTCATTACTATTTATAAAACTACACTGGTTACACATTCTACATTTTTGTACCTACCTACCTGTTCACTGCTGACCTTACCTTTCACATTGTTGTTAGTTTCTAAAAGCGATTTAACATTAGTACACATTTTATAAATAAACCTTGGGGAGTCCCTCATTATACCTCTAAGATTCTCTAACTGGGATATAGCATTCAAGTTACTGAAATTAATATTCATCACACCATTTATGTTGCTACTGTAGGTTAACACCATAGCTCTACTAAATGCAGCATTTTTTCTTGGGACAAAACTAAACTCATTACAAGTTTTCATATAATAATAAATCATTCTTTCTTTTCTGCCTTCCCAAACTTCATTCTTTTTTTTTACTCAAATGATTTTTATTTTTATGAAATAACACAATAATTTAATACATTCATAATATTCAGTAACTATTTACAGTATTTACATTCAGCCTGACAAAAATGATTCAGATAAAAAACATCTGTAGTTAAATAATAAGTTAATATATAAACTATGACAATTAGGAAGAGTTTGGTTCCATCTGTAGGGTCAATCCAAACAAATTGAGCCAGCACCAAATGTGGTAAAAATACATCTGTTTAATGTGTATAAATATACATATACAAAAATATCATAATTGTATAGACACAAAACATACTAGGTGTGGGGAAAGAACCCCCAACCACCTGAACCAAACTGGTTACGGCCAAATAGCCTTCTTCAGTGAAATGATATACAAAAATAAGCTCCACAGCACTCACTTATAAATCCTAGGTAATAGCCCCAGAAAAATCCAATTGGATAATGGTTCATGCATTAGTAATGTTCATTCAAGCCTGGGGAGAACAAGCCTCCCAATTTAATTATCAATTTCCTCTCCTTCATATTGAGTATAGAATGTCAGCTGAACTTATCCCTACAATCCCCCATGATGCAGTCAATAATAGTAAATCTAAAATTCGCATTAGTATGTTTGGAAATGTGTTTAAACAATGCATTGGACTACCTTTTGATTTTAATGTCACTCATATGTTCACCTATTCTAAGTGTAAGGGATCATGGAGTCTGCCCTATGTAAAAGGCGGAACATGAGCAGGTGGCCATATAGATAACCCAACACATACTACAATTGGCAAAAAAATTAATGTTATAAACATTAGGTGTATTCTTACTGGTGAATTCTTTTGTCTTGAAAACTCTGTGACAGTGTGAACAGTGTCCACAAGCCACACATTCCCTAAATATGTCACCTGTAAGCGTTCTTTGAATATAAGACTCCCTGTTGTACATAATTCCTTTGTAATGGGCAAAATGGGATCCCCAATGTTCGACCCCCTTGAAACAAAAAAAAACATTTGTCCCCCAAACATCCAGAGAGTTTATCCTCACCCATCAAAATGTTCCAATGCCTATTTATAATCTGCATAAAGGCCCTAGTGTTTCTACCAAAAGTTGTCATAAATCTGCTCTGGGACTTGTTCTCAGAAGATCTTCTATGGTATTCTAATCAGTTGGATCTATCTTGACCCGAAGCCCAATTGCACGCCCTAATGATGTCGCCTGCTGGATAACCCCTGTCATGAAACCGAGAGATAAGATCCTGCTTATGTTGAGTATAGATCTGGGTGTCAGAACAGATCCTTTGGACTCGGAGGAATTGAGATTTGGGAATATTACGAATAACATGTTGTGGATGAAAGCTGCTAGCATAAAGGAGGGAGTTATATCGGGGAAACTTCCTATATATTTGGGTGTCCAAAGTATTGCCAGAATTCCGACTGAGAAGAACATCCAGAAAGGTGATCTGAGTTTTGCTGAAACTAAGCTTAAACTCAATGCCCCATTTATTTTCATTAAGGTAAGCTACAAACTCCTCCAAATAGGTAGCATCTGACTTCCATATAAGCCAACAATCGTCGAGGTAACGCCTCCAAATGTCAATTTTATTAATATACAGATTGTGGCTAGAATTATAAATCAGTTCCTCTTCCAAATATGCCATAAAGAGATCTGCATATATGGGGACAAAAGATGCACCCATAGCTGTTCCCTGCACTTGCCAAAAGTATTGGTCCTGGAAGTAGAACACGTTTTTCGTCAACATGTGTTCCACCAGGCAAACCAAAAAGGTATTGAAGCCTGGCCTGTATAATTCAGATACATCCAGCCAATGTTGTAAGGCCATCAACCCAGCCCAATGTGAAATATTTGTGTACAGGGATGTAACATCCAGGGTATCATAAAAGCCAGTCAGCTTCCAACTGTGAATCAGATATTATCCTCAAAAATTGTGTAGTGTCCTGGATGCATGACCTAACATGGGCCAATAATGGTTTCAAATGATAAGTCAGATATTTTGAAAGGGGTTCAGTAAGGGAGCCATTCCCTGATACAATGGGTCTGCCCAGTGGATTATCAGGATCCTTATGTATCTTTGGTAAAAGATAAAGGTATTGTTTTTTGGGTTCTTGGACCGTAAGTTGTACAAGATCCAAGTTGGTGATGATGTCCTCTTCCTTAGCTTCAGCTAGAAAGGCATCAATAGCAAGTTTAAACCCCTTAGTAGGATCCAGTGGCATAGCCATATAGTACCTTCCATCCTTGAGTTGTTTGAGGGCCTCATCCTGATAGGATACCCAGTTCAGAACCACAACTGCTCCCCCTTTGTCTGCTTGTAAAATGACGATATTTCTATTATTACTTAACCTTTCAATACACTGCATTTCCTCTCGGGTTAAGTTATTGGAGAAAATGAAATAATTGCAGCTATTATAGTGGAGATCTTTGAGAACATTGTCTTGAAAAATAGGCACCGTTTGTGACATTGGAGGCATAAAGGTAGATCTCTGAAATCTAAAGCCCCTAGATGTATTGGCAGAACTTTCATCAAAAAAATAACCTAAGGTTAAGCAATCTACAAACTTCAATGACATCTTTGGCAAATGAATGCTCAAGGGTAAAAAAGCCAGGCACAAAGTTTAAACAAGATATTTATTTCCATCTCAGACAGGACCACTGAGGATATATTATGTTCTCCCCATACTTGAATGAACATTACTAATGCATGAACTATTATCCAATTGGATTTTCTTGGGGCTGTTACCTAGGATTTATAAGTGAGTGCTGTGGAGCTTATTTTTGTATAGCATTTCACTGAAGAAGGCTATTTGGCTGAAATTGGTTTGGTTCAGGTGGTTGGGGTTTGTTTCCCCACACCTAGTATGTTTTTTGTCTATACAATTATGATATTTTTGTATATGTGTATTTATACACATTAAATGGATGTATTTTTACCACATTTGGTGCTGGCTCAATTTTTTGGGCTGGTATTTGCACTTTGCACCTGCCGTACTTGCGGGGTTTCATAGACTTCCATCTGTAGGGTATCAATCAAATTTAAAACTTTCCTCCATGGACTATTAAGCAGTTGCTTAGGAAAAGTTCTTAACTCTTTAGTTCTTTTCTCCATTAGTATGCATTTCTTTAGTGATGATAGGAATTCATCCATTGTAGGTGCTACATTAGGGTTCCATCTTCTAGTTATACATTTTCTGGCTATTGCTAACATTCTCCACAACAAATACGGGTCATCTCTCTTCATATTATTACTATTAACAACATTTAATAAAATTAAAGACTTTGTCAAAACAAATATATCAGTATAGATAGCTTGAAGAAAATTTTTAATATCATTCCAATATGGTTTAATATTAGTACAATCATAAAAAATATGAGACCAGTCAGCATTAGTGGACAGATGACATCTCCAACATAACTTGCTGTTTGAAGGATTCATTTCTGAGAGTTTCTCAGGAGTCAAAAAGGATCTGTGTAGAAATTTCCAATGTGAAATTCTCCAGAATTGTGAGTAAGAAGTTAGTTTAACTGAAAGTAAAATGTTTGTTTTATCTTCCATTGATAATGATACTTGACTACCTTTAGTTAGGTATTGCCAGTAAGAATCTTTAGGTGCTGCCTTATAGACAATTAAAGGGTTTTATAGATAAGATAATTCATTCGTAACATTGATATTATTATATAGAATTCCAAAAATCCAGTTTATAATTTTTGGTACGGTTTTGAAGGATGAGTTATGTATTCTACACAGATCCTTAGCGTATGTTGTGGCACTCTGAAGAACCAACCAGTCATTAGGGGATAGGCCATAGGTATACTTTGTGTGTTCAAAGCTTGTTGGTTTTCAATACATTGCAAGCAACAAAATAGGTTATTATTTTCCCATAAACCAAAAATCTCTCTATGTGTTTTATCAGGGAAATCCCTAGTAACAGTAAATGGTATTAAAAATCTATGCCACAGTTTTCTGTCTAAATTTGTGTTAATAAATTTTCTAAACATGCCAAAAATATTGTTTATTAGTGTTAGTTTAGTTAATTTTGTTGTACTATACTGTAAATTTAAACTTAAATAGTGCCATATCTTATCTTTGTAAGTTACCAAAGCATTATTTGATAAATAATGTTCATTCATTATTATAATTGAGTGTAACTGTTTCCAATTGGAAGAGTATCTAGGATTTATCCAATTAATCACTATTTTAATTATAGATGCCATTATATAAGTTTCAGTCTCTGGAAATTTTAACCCCCCTTCTTCCCATTTTCTGATATGATGAGAATATGCCACTCTATTTCTTTAAGGATTTTCTTTCCTGGTGTAAGTGTAAGGGCTTGTGCTATGTATAATATTTTAGGTAACAAAACCATTTTTTATCAGTTGTAACCTATCATCAAATGTTATAAACAAATTATTCCATTTGCTTATTAATGTCTTAATTAAGTCTATGGCTTTAGCATAGTTAAGCTGTAAGGTTTCCTCTATATTCTTGCCTAGGACTATTCCTAAATAGTTTAGAGGTGAAACTTGGTTTCCAATAATATGATTAACTGGAACCTATATGTTCCTTTTTATATTTAATAATAAATATTTTGATTTAAATTTGTTGAAGGAGAGTCCTGAGATTTTTTGGAAATTTGTTGTTACTATATCCACTTCACCTAACACTTCCTTAGAGTTGGGTAAGGTAAGTAAGACATCATCAGCAAACATAATTATTTTAGAAATATATTGGTCATATATATTATATATGATATATAATACTATATATATATATATATATATATATATATATATATATATATATATATATATATATATATATATATATATATATATATATATATATGGATCTACCTGACTAGATCGACAAGTCAGAACACCAACAACAACTTCACCGACACCAAATCATCGACAGTTCACAAACACGACACCTCATACACTCGACACATCATAACAAGAAACAAAACAAATCCCCTGTCCAAAACCCACACACACAACACAAGCACACCAAAATCCTTACAAACCAACACTAACCCTTACATACACAACTATCTACAACCCTAACCGAAACCCTAACCCTAAGGTCCGTCACTATCGCACACTCACCTAACCCACGCCCTAACACTAACTCACTTAACCCGCCCCTAACCCAAAAAATATCACTACTGCACTCTTACCTAACCCGCTCCCTAACCCTAACTCACTTATCCCACCCCTATCCCTACAGACTGCCAACATCGCACACTTACCTTACTCGCACCCTTACCTAACCCGCGCCCTAACCCTAACTCACTTATCCCACCCCTATCCCAACAGACCGTCAACATCACACACTTACCTTACTCGCACCCTAACGGCCGTCACTACCGCATACTTACACATCCTTTCCCCATCTCAGTGTTCTCAGCGTCAGTGTTTTCCTCCGTCAGTCTTCTGACTTGTCGATCTTCTGAGTCATTGTCGGTGTTCTGACTTGTCGATCTAGTCAGGTAGATCCATATATATATATATATATATATATATATATATATATATATATATATATATATATATACTATATATGATATATTATATATAAAGTATAACTAAGGCCATGAGTCCGTCATTATCTACATATTTGGGGATTTAAGAAAGTCTTTTTCCATAGAATTGTTACTCCTCTGGTCTTATTTTTATAAGAAGATTGAGCAAGTATTGTGTATTCCTTAGGGTCCCACATAAATGTGTCATTTATTTTAAAGTGTGTCTCTTGGAGAAAAACTACTTGATTCTTGTTTAGTTTAAGATACCTTAGTAAGTTGACTCTCTTATATGGGTTGTTTAAGCCATTAGTATTTAAGGATATCAAAGTTAAATACATATCAGAATTCTTTAAAGATAACAAGTAATAAAGAAACTTGTATTAATAGAATCATGTATACATAATACTCTTCCTGAATAGACAGTAGAATAGCAATTGTTGTATTTCTATTTATCTCAATCCAAATAACTTTCCTCATGAAAGATAAAAGTAAAACAATTGTGTCAGACATTTCAAAACTAGAAAAAATAGTTAAATAACAAAAATTGGCATATGTCACTCTGATATAAACATTAATACACCCTATACATGGAATGATATACATTCCTAGTCTAGCAAACAAAACTAAATCTGCTAGACTACCTATGCCAATCATCAACCTTTGTTGGTTCGAGCTCATGAAAACAAAGTAAAAAATGGAGAATATATTATAAATTAAGAGAAAAATTGTTGCGATAAACAACTAATCAGATATTAATTCCAGTTAGGTTTTAGAGATGAGTTCCATACACTATTATTAAAAACATTAAGCATTTATATAGTAATTATTCACTAAGGAGGCAAGAGACATATTAGGATATATATAATCTTGATGTTATTTAATAGTTCTTCTAGGTATCCACTATCCACTCTCCATAAACATTATAGCTGCAATTCATTCAAAAATCTCACTGTCAAACAATAACCTACTTGGATGTACCATTTACTCCTTTACCAGGCTGTATTTTGTTTATATAGGCAACAACTGTTGCAATGTAGGTAGGAGTTAGAAAATCTCTCCTTTCTAAGTCTTGTTCTTGAAAACAAGAACATCCAAAAAAATTGACTTTGTCATGTGAAAAATTGTGTTTTTTGCAAAAAAATCCAGTGCCATCCAAAAGTACAAGACCTCATTTAACAGTTCACTTGAATCACACCATAATATAAAAATGCCATCATGGTATCTACAGTAAGCTTTCCAGCATTCAACACAAAATGCCTCTCTGAACTAAGGAACACCACTAATCTGGTAGCAGTATTCACCTTTAAATATGCCAAAAGTACTATGTAAAACAAAATACATGACTTCTTCCAACAAGGAAATGTTCCTGACTAGCCCCTTTGTAACCAAAAAAAGTCACTGGTCATGGGGTATAATAGAAAATAAGTTCTGTGATGTTCTGCTTTAACAAAAATGTCTGCTGAAAATTCAACCTTTCTAACAAGACTTCAAAAATGCCAAGAATCTCCTAAAATATAGTCACACTTAGTCATAACATTCTTAGGTTTGTAATCAGTTGATTTAGCCAACAGTTTCGATTTTGAGCCTCCAGCAGCAACAATAAGGTCAGACAGTTGGATCATCTGGCTGTTTGTGAACTTTTGCCATCCTAATTATATTCAGAATATGTGTTTTTTTCTTTTCTTAAAAATGTCCAAAGACACCAAACATTTCCTGAACCACAAGTTAATTCTTCTATAGGTCATGTTGGCACTGAGAGTCGAGACATTGCTGTAAATATTACAATCATTCAAAATGATTAACCTCTTACCTGTGTAATCAAAAGCCTGTACTGCCAACACTACTCCACATTTTTAAGGCTTCTTAATTCCAACAGATCTGTCTGTTGGCAAATTCTTTAAAAATTCTTCCCCCCTACAGTCAATTTATAAAATGCTTGACGATGCTTGTCATTGTAAAACCTCCTACGCTTTGCCTCATATTGGATTTAAGGGGGGGTGGGTTAAAGACAACCTTTCTCTTTAAATGCATGCCATTGATTAAACCTCCTTCACTGTTTCATATTATCATAACTTTATAGTCGAATACTAGGCTAACTTCATTTTAGGGACACTTTAAGGATAGCTAATAACCCAAGGTCAGAATCAAACTCACCCCCCCCCCAATTATGTTCATGATAAGGAATTTATAGTTAAAAAATTTTAAATTGTACATTTCAAAAATTCTTACCATATCTGCCAAGCAGAAACTGTTGATAATGATGAAACATTCACTAGCATTGCAATATATCTCCTCTTAAGTCTAAATTGTTCATTAATTCCACTGTCCATTTCACCACCATCCTCTGTCCCCTCTGAAGCAAGTCAGCAGATTCATGGTTTTCCTTTGCTCCAAGAATGCAGAGTGGTTTCCAGGTTGAGTTTCATTGCTCAGCCTCTCTATACTGCTGGATCATCTCAGTGGAGGAAATTCTAAAAGGTCCTGAGAGTTGACTCAACTCTCCCAGTCTAATAGGGTTGGTCAATCCCTTCATGCTGAATACTTCATATATTCAGTAGGAGACTAGCTCCCTTTGCAGGCCATTTTAAGCATAGCCAATTTCCATTTTGTTGCTTAAATTAACCTATCCCATTTGGTGTTAAATTGGCCTTACCCACCCAATGGTCGATAATTATACATTACCTCTAGAGAAAAAAGCTGGGATCATACCATAGATAATTTGAGGGAACCCGTGCATGGGATAAAGCATTTAGGAGCTGCCTTTGTCCACTAGTAGTACAGGGGAACACCCTGGGATAAATTTTCTGTTTTCCACCCATAGGTTCAAGCTGCATTTGAACATGGACAGAGAAGAGCTTTGTTTTACATGGATGGGGGGTCTGTTTCAGAGCAGTGGCATTCTCTCAAAGATAAACCCAGAAAACCACTCTGCTGATGTTGCAGAATAGGTTTAGATCCCTGCACTCTTAATATTTCTGTTGCCATTTAACTTGCTGATTTGTAATAAATCCATCAGTATTGGATTATAAGGATGCCTTGTATGCCAGACACAAGTCATCTCTTCACAGTCTGGAGGAAGCAGAATATAGTGACAGGGCTTGCGTTGGTTCATGTAAGACATATTAATTCATCCTTGTATCCTTTTAGTAAGGTATTTCTGTATGCAGTCCAGTTGTTGCATGTATCTGGACAGATACATGTCAAAGTAGGCATTATATGAAGGCTGAGTAAAAGGGGGCAATGACATTCCTAGAGCTAGACACAAACCCTTTGTTTATAAGCTGTATGATATAAAAGGACTTTCTTATGACAATGACCAGATGTTGGCCAAAAATTAAGTCACTGTCTACATAAGTTAGCAAATACTGAATGACTGGGTCAATTCTTAAGGACTTGTTGTCAATGTGGTAGTTCCCCAGAGTAGATAACTTGCCAGAGGATATGATAATGCATCCAGTATCATGAAAACATTGTGACATTCACATTCCCAAGTGTAGGTAATAGATAAGCAATACTTGGTTCATACTCTTTGCAGTCCTCTCCTCCTAGTTTTCCACCTTTGAAAATATTTTTGTATACAAGTCCATATGAATATCAAATAACAAGTCCTATGAAACTGATCTGTTTAGAACCAAGACCTCATTATGTAATTCTCAGTCATTCTCAGTCATTGTCTTTGGTTAAGAGACACATCAAATTGTATTCAGACTGTTCCGTGGGAAACTTCCATACCATTAAACCTTTCAGAATTTGTTTGTTTCTTCAAATATTCCAGAAGAAACAACTGTCCAGCTATACTGAACAGTGTTTTAACAATAATTTCTCCATTTTGGATTTGTGTAAGGACAATGAACTGCCTTTATATCATGATACATTATCAGAACACACATCCATCTAAAACCTTTGGTCCAGCTTTGACAATTCAGCAGGTACAAAGTCTCCTCTTGTACCTTTTCTTAGCTCAATTATGTATGATGTTACCATTCAAACTAGGTCATCTGGGGCTGCTGCTGTAATCTGTAATTCATTCATCCTGGTCATTCAAGTTGTTGAACCAACTCACAATCATAGTGGAAATGTCATTATTGGACACCTCAGTGTGCTGGGAGCAAGGGTGTAGCCAGGCATACTCTTTGTACTCACTGAGTACATTTTTTTCTGAGCATCATATCAACGTGGCTTTTTTTCAAGTGCTATTATGTCTACAACTGTCTGAAAGAATGGCTTTAACAACAGATTTAAGTATGTATCTTTCCTAATCATGAACACATTGTTCATAAAATTGGTGGGATCTTTTCTAACATTAACCTAGAAATGCCCATGGATGTAATGGTGCTTGTTTCAGCATCACAAGCCTTGTACCTATTCTCAGTATATCCGTATAGCTTTGCTCACCAGACTACCTTTCTGGCTAATACTTTCACTTTAGCAATCGCAGAGTGAGATGCATGGAGTTAAATCAGTGCAGCATTTGCTTATTTTTAAGGGATGCTGATTGGGATCCTACTTAGGCATAACAAAACCCAGCAGGATCCAACTATCAGCATCATCCTAAACCTGGAGAATTTATGCAAGAGCAACCCTGGCTCCACTTCTAGACTTTTAAATCTTGAAAAATCGCTGACTTTGAAAAAAAAGTTAAGCAGAAGAAAATAGAAAAAAATCTACAGGGATTTGAGGGACAAGCACAAACCACAAAACAATTATACTTCGACCTGGATAAGGAGATACCCACCTAGACACAATAGTGGGAAACATTTTGATAGGCAATGGAAGCATGCCAAACCTAACCATCACCCCAAGCATGAGGCTGGAACACAAGGGAAACTAGCCACACCTAATGCTGATCAGAGAGATTGGAAGGAGACAATAGGCAGGATTTTCACCACGGCCACTAGGAACCTGGATGAGACTTAGGTGCACCCACCACCAGCATGAAGCAACAGGACATGAAGATAACAGCACTGATGGAGACACCCACCAACTGGAACCACCATACCCCAACAGGGAGGCACACATTTGAGCAGATTTTCACCCTGACTCAGAGGTCTCCATTAGTGCACCAACAAAAAAGGAAGAGGTCTTGGAAAGGAGCCGGAGAGCTGAGGGACTTTGAGAGATCAATATAACAGAATGGACCCACCAGGACCAACAACAAACTAGGACTAAGGTTTGAAGCCACTCAACAAATCTGTTGACTCAGCTACAGCAAGAAAACTTAGACAAGGGTCTGACTATTACATCTTTTAGCAGAAGTAACTTGGAGGAAACTGTGACAGATGTTGAACTGTATGTGAGGAAACTGAATCTTAAAGTATTTTTCAATGACAAAAATAAGAATGGAAGCAACACTGATAGTAACAACAAAGATATAAAATGGAAAAAGACCACTGACCTTTGCTCCCCTGTGCAACACATCTCTGAGTGCATATAGAAGCAAATATGAGGCTGATATCTGCAAAGCCCTCAGTAAACCACCTAAGAAGTAGTTATACATTACCAAAGAGGAACTGGATACATTAAAAGATCTAGGCAGATATAAGGCTTGCAGAACTATGAAGGTAGATAAGGGGGAGGCATCTTAGTCACATGTACAACAACTTTTCACTGCAAGATTGAGGCCATGCTTGACAATAACAAGTTTTACAGTAAGTGTGATTTTAAGATTTTGAATGTTGCTTATAGTAATTTTAGACAGCAACTAAGAATGCTGCATGAGAATGATTTATTAGATGTCAAGCTTTTTGACTTTTTGGTCACCCTACCCAAAAATACCAAGCTTCTTTGGGACCTCAAAACCCCAAAAGAATATATCTGATCCTCCCTACAGACCAGTAGTGGCAAGTGGTGGTTCCATAAATGAGACAATATCCATCTACCTTGATATCCTGATAAAACCAAAGGCAGAGGCCAGCAGATCTTTTATTTTAGACCGTCTGAATTTTCTGGGTAAAATTGCAGCTATTTCAGTTAGTGATTCCACAATACTGGTCACAACAAATGTGGAAGCAATTTATACAGTGCTTCCACACAGTTACTGTATTCAGGCTGCAACAGAGGCATATGAAAAGGACAGGAATGTATTACCAGGATGGACAGAAGTTCTAGGAAGGTTATTGGACCTAACCCATATGAACAACTACGTCATGTTTAGGAGGAGAAGGCAGTGTACCAAAGTCCATATTTTTCATTGATGAAATGATATCTCCATTTCACTGATGTCACCTTTATCATCTAGGAGGGTGATGAAGTCACACTGAATGACTTTTACAACCATATCAGTAATTCTTCTACCTTCCTGAGATTTGCAACCTCTCGCAGCAAGTCCTCAGTCAGCTTTTTAGACATAACCATATCCAAGGACACTGAAAACAAATGCTTTTCCAACAACCTGTTCAGAAAACCAACCAAGGTTAATATGTTACTGCACAATGAAAACATGCATCACCAGGCCACTATAAGAAATGTTATAAAATCTCAGGAGATAAGAACTGCACGTGTCTCCAAAGAGCTTAGAGATTTCATCACAAATCTAATCAGCCTACACTAATACTTTCTGGCCAGGGGGTACAGCAATAGATTACTAAATTCCATCCTTAACACCATCAGGACTTTAAAGGAGGCAGAAGACCCTATTTTGAGGAGCCCCACTGAGAGACTTACAAGGCTCGAAAGAAATAAACACTGGAATCCACATGAGGACAAATGAAAAAGAAGCATGGCACTCACTTTTACAGTAGATAACAAATCAATCGAAAAGATCATGAATGACAGCTGGGTAATGATCATAGACAACAAATAACTGGAAAAATACTAGGACATCATCCTTGTTTTGTTTTCAAGATGGACAGGAACATTAGGGACTGGGTAGAGTGCAAATTCAGAAGGCAAGAGGACAGCAGTAGGCCTAACCTCCAGTGGCCCACCCCTCTTTTTGCACTTACTCCAAATACATGAGCCACAAGGATTACTTTTTTTTGTCCAGTACTCAGGAAAAAAAATCAGCAACACTTATTCTGGTAATTGCAGCACTGCTTTTGTGATATACTGTGCACAGTGCAATGGCTGAAATTGTTTTTACGTAGGGAAAACTGTCAACCAGTTCAAAATCAGGGTGGCACACCAGCTGTCTGACATCAGACTCCAGCTCCTGAAAAAACAACTAGTGAAGCACTGTTGTGATTTCCCAGACCATGGAGGTTTCCACTTCCATATCCTGGACAAGTTCACTTTGGGTTGACTCGAAGGGAAAGAAAATGGCATCATTGAAAAAATGGAGTTAAGCTTGTAGATCAGGCTGGATGCCCACCACCACCCTTGTCTAAACTCAAGCATTTCCATTAAAATGGTGCTTGTACTCAAGAAACTAAACCATAAATCATACAGCTAAAACACCTGTAATGTTTAACCCAGGATTTAGACATAAACTGGTAATTAACTCTAACCTCTGCTGTTTATATGAAAAAGCCAATCAAGAAATAAGATTTGTAAATCACTGCATCTACCTTGGTGTGGTTTATCTGGTGAACTAGTAACATAAGAAACAATTCACTCTGTTTGTGTGTGTGGGACTTGGGCTTTCCATTTTTTTCCCTTTTAATAACCCCTTCCATTTTAATATCCATTAAGAATTCACAAGGGTATCCCCTAGTGAAAAAACATCCAATACTTTATCACATTCGATAAGAAACATGTTGTTGTCCGATACCATCCTGGCAAGATGTACCAGTTGCTTGACAACTGATTTATTTTTTCCCCCTATTTTAAATAGTGCAAATGTGATTCTGAAGCCTCCTCTGGATAAGACCAAGTGGAATAATAATTTGTTTCCACTTATAGTTTGGACACCCTAGCTATTATTGATAGCCTCTATAAGAATTGGAGGATATTTCTAAGTGAACCAGAAATTTTAGATAAGTTGGGACCTAAAAGTGTGATTGGTTATAGGAAGGACAAAACTTTTAAAGTTTTGTTGGATAATAGGGTAGCTAATAGAGGTATTGCTGGAAAAACTGGTACTTATAAATGTGGAGCTTGTCCCCAGTGCAAGCATATATTTGTGAGAGATTCTATTTTTATTCATGATATAAAATATGTGGCTAGGGGTCGTTTTAATTGTAATACGAAAAATGTGATACATGTTGCCCAATGTCAAAATTGTCCCTGTTTTTATGCAGAAAAAACTTTGAGGAGTTTGAAGGACTGAATTTATAAGCATTTTTTGGATGTCAAAAAAGGTAAATTAACCAACACTTTGTTTAAACACGTTACTCGTAAATTCAGTTTTTTGCTCTTAACCATCTTGAAAAAGACCCCCAAGGAAAAATTATGGATGAACAATTTAATGTTAGGGAACTACAGTGGCAGATAAGATTGAATGCAACAGTTTATCCAGGGTTAAACAAAACCTGTTTACCGTCTCCCATTTTAAAAATAAGGCATTGTGAAATTAAGTAATTACAATGTTACAGGGACTTGTAAGAACTCAATATGTTTTTAGTTAAATATAATATATTTTTCAATTTTTTTTTTGTTAGAATTTGGTTTTAGAAAACCATGGCAACAAGGTCATAATTGGCTTAGTTTCTGGTATTTTTTCAAGGGGTGAAAAACTGGAAACCTGTAGCCTGCAAAACCAGCACTGAAGTAGAAAGCAGTCAGAATAACGTTCAGGAAGTTTATTAAAACTAGCAATGTTTTCGTCGTTACAAATGAACAACTTCTTCAGAAATGAATAGTCACAGCAAATACTATCAAATTTAAAAGTTCTACTCGATGAGTCATGTTTCTATCGACCAATCAACTAGAGCTATAATGTTTAATTAATTACTAGTTAAAAGGTATATTAGGTTAAAATAAAAAAGGTAAACAAAATATATACAAAGCATCCAAAATATCTCCTGGCGCAAACAGTAAAATCAGATTATGCAATAAATATACTAATCTTATGAACATTTATGAAAATGTATATAAATAAAAAATAATGTAACTAATCATAAAGTTATAAAACATATAATAAACCAATAAATAACCCAAAGTTTGTTATTATAAATGTACCAACTCAGGTTTTAACATTAATACTTCTAGGTAAACTAATACATTCAGTACCTAAGGTAACTTTTTAGTTTTAAACAACATGAAATGTTGCAGTTGTCATTTAGACCTGGGTATGAGAATGCATTAAGTTTTAATTGCCATTCAAGTTCGCAACATTCAAGTAATAATGATGTAGGACCACCCCTAGTATTATCTAAAATTTGATCAATTGCCACGAAAGAAAAGGAATGGTCAAATTTGTCACTGATGTGCTTAGCTAAAGCATTGTCTGTTTTGCCTTTAGTAATAGCATAAGTATGTGTCTTTAAATTTACAATCTGTTTTTCCGATGTAATATGCAGGGCAGGAATTACACAAGGCTAGATAGACAATGCTTTTGGAATTACAATCAAGTCTGTATTGAATGAAAAATTTTTTGTTAGCAATCTGAAAAAATCAGTGGATTTTACATTTTTGCACATTTTACAAACACCACATTGGAAACAGCCTTTGGTTTTATTAGTAAATTTTAGTGTCTTAGTTTCCAATAAATTCTTTAAATTGGCACCTCTCTTATACATAGTAGAAAAGTTGAAACCAATCCTATCAAATAGTGCATTGTCTTTACTGAGAAGTTGCCAATTCTTGTGTAAAATAAATTGTATCTGTTCACTGTCTATATTAAACACCATAATAAAATTTGGTTTATGTACAAGGGGAGTCACAGTCTTAAACTCTAAAGGTCTAATACAAGTATCAGTAGAACAAACAGTGCTAGTCACCTGATGTTCAATTATTAGGCTACCATCTTGTATACCAACAAGTTTTTTATCATGTAAAATAGCCTTAAAAACACCTGTTGTCCGCTTATTCTGAACTTCAATTACTAGTTCAGAAATTACTTGATTAGGGTAACCACGATTTACAAACATGTCAGTTAGGTTGTCACATTCCTTAACGAAGTCAGTTTCTAAAGAACATAGTCTGGCTGCTCTGATTAATTGGCCCTTGACAATAGAGCGTTTTTGCTTGAATGGATGTGCACTAGAAAAGTGTAGATACGAATTGCAGTAGGTAGGTTTCCTATAAATGTTAGAACACAAATAATTCTGATCCAAATTTTTCGTCAGTTTCACATCTAAATAATCGATACTCGTTGTATCAAATTTAAAGGTAAATTTGAAAAAAGGTGTAGTAGTGTTCAAATAGTTCACAAAGTTACTAGCCTCTACTTGGTCACCTTTAAAGATGACGAATATATCGTCAAGGAATCTAGTATAGTACCTAATCATACTTTTCTTAACTGGTATGTCAAATATGAAAGTTTTCTCCCAATAGGCTACAAAAATGTTGGCCAGGCTTGCTCCACATGGTGAGCCCATAGCTACACCATGTTTTTGTAAGTAGTATTGACCATTAAAGGTGAAAAAGTTGTTAGTTAAAATGATGTCAATTAATTCAGTAACCAAATCTATTTTGTCAGTTGGAGCATTATTTTCTTTCAAAGATAGTGCTGTCCATTCAACAGCTTCCATATGTGGTATAGATGTATACAGGTCTACTACATCTATTGTCAGGAAATTGTCATGGGTGTCTATAGTTAACTCATTCAGTTTGGCCAGGAGAGACCAAGAGTCTTTACATACTTGAGGTGTTTTTTTCAAGTATTTCTGCAAGATGTAGTCAACAATTTTTGCACATGGATAAGTTAATGACGCTCTACCATCTATTAAAGGTCTCATTGGTGGATTAAAAAGGTGTTTGTGGATTTTCAGAATTCCAAACATAATAGGAAGTTTAGGGAATGGAATGTTTATGTAATTAAACATATCTATGTTAATTCTTCCTTCAATAAACAGATCCCTAAAATAGCCTTTAACTCTAGTTTGAGCAATATTATACTCATTAAGTGAAGCTTTTAGGTAGGCTGGACTACTAAGAACTAAATCCCTCTTTTTATTATAATCACAGGTGTCAAGAAACCAAATTTTATTACGGTGTTTAATAAAGACAGTGAACAGATACAATTTATTTTACACAAGAATTGGCAACTTCTCAGTAAAGACAATGCACTATTTGATAGGATTGGTTTCAACTTTTCTACTATATATAAGAGAGGTGCCAATTTAAAGAATTTGTTGGAAACTAAGACACTAAAATTTACTAATAAAACCAAAGGCTGTTTCCAATGTGGTGTTTGTAAAATGTGCAAAAATGTAAAATCCACTGATTTTTTTCAGATTGCTAACAAAAAATTTTTCATTCAATACAGACTTGATTGTAATTCCAAAAGCATTGTCTATCTAGCCTTGTGTAATTCCTGCCCTGCATATTACATCGGAAAAACAGATCTTAAATTTAAAGACAGAGTATACGAACATACTTATGCTATTACTAAAGGCAAAACAGACAATGCTTTAGCTAAGCACATTAGTGACAAATTTGACCATTCCTTTTCTTTCGTGGCAATTGATCAAATTTTAGATAATACTAGGGGTGGTCCTACATCATTATTACTTGAATGTTGCGAACTTGAATGGCAATTAAAACTTAATGCATTCTCATACCCAGGTCTAAATGACAACTGCAACATTTCATGTTGTTTAAAACTAAAAAGTTACCTTAGGTACTGAATGTATTAGTTTACCTAGAAGTATTAATGTTAAAACCTGAGTTGGTACATTTATAATAACAACCTTTGGATTATTTATTGGTTTATTATATGTTTTATAACTTTATGATTAGTTACATTATTTTTTATTTTTTATTTATAAACATTTTCATAAATGTTCATAAGATTAGTATATTTATTGCATTATCTGATTTTACTGTTTGCGCCAGGAGATATTTTGGATACTTTGTATATATTTTGTTTACCTTTTTTATTTTAACCTAATATACCTTTTAACTAGTAATTAATTAAACATTATAGCTCTAGTTGATTGGTCGATAGAAACATGACTCATCGAGTAGAACTTTTAAATTTGATAGTATTTGCTGTGACTATTCATTTCTGAAGAAGTTGTTCATTTGTAATGACGAAAACGTTGCTAGTTTTAATAAACTTCCTGAACGCTATTCTGACTGCTTTCTACTTCTGTGCTGGTTTTGCAGGCTACAGGTTTCCAGTTTTTCGTTGCTTTTATAGTGTTTGTTCCTTCCCGTTTTTCTTGGATTTTTTCAAGGGGATCAAGTATCTGTCTGCCTGGGGCAACATAGTCAACAGGCCTCAATGCTTTGCCAGAGATGGCCTCCACCTATCACCCCTGGGATTCCAGATCATTGCCAAGGCTCTTGCTCTCCCCATTGTGCCTTTTTTAGGCAATGTATCAAAGACAAATCTTCCAACATAAAAGATATGTCAAAAAGCAAGTTGAACGTCATGCTGCTTAATGCTAGGAGACTTAACCTGAAAATGCACTCACTGGAGGCTCTTCTCACACTGGAAGATGCCTATGTCTGTGCAGTCATGGAAACTTGGTCCAAGACTGTGGAAAGCACCCCTGCCTTACCAGGCTATACCTCATTCCACACATTCTGACCCCAAAATGAGGTTGGGAAGGCTAAGGGTGATGAAGTCTCTATCTTCATTAAGGACAGGCACACCTCCAAACTGGTTTGCCAGCATGATGCACTGGAATTACTCCAGGTGCAACTGACAGTTGGCAAGACACCGATCCATGTTATAGCCAGCTGCAGGCCCCCCTCCATGACTCAGGACACCAACTCCTCCTACCTAGACCTACCTGGCTCCATCAAGGTACCCCTAACACCCTGATTCCTGGTGACTTCAACTACCCAACCACAGACTGGGTGAACTATTCCTGCACTAATGCACTCACCCAATGATCACTGACCTCATCAGTTCTAACACACTAGACCATCTCGTCTTATCCCCCACAAGAGGAGATAACATTCTGGATTTGGTTCTCACCATCATCGGCATCCTTTGCACCACTCCCATAGTATGTTCTTCCCTGGTGAGAGCAGATCATTGGTCTGTCTCATTCGAAGTTTCTATCCAACCCAACCTCCCTCCCAAGCCATAACCAGGTTAAAAAACTTCTCAAAAGCTGAATGTAACCTCCTAAGGGAGGGTATCAGTAGCTTCACACCACCGCCCCCTCAGAGAATGCAGACAACTATGCTGAACAGTACGTCAATGCACTATACAAGCACCTGTACAACTGCATGGACTCAGCCATACCCAACAGAACTAAAACCTGCTCCTCAAGGAAACACAAACCTATCTGGTGGACATCCTCTATCAACAGGCTTTACAACAAAAGGAAGAAACTGTTGTCCAAGGGTAAAAAGGGACAAATTCCAAATTAGAAAAACTCCCTCCTCAGCCTCAACAAGCCAAACTAGATCACTAGTGAAAACCTCCAAAGCCAATTATGAATTGAAACTAGCATCTGAAACAAAGGAAAACCACAAAGCCTTCTTCAGTTACATCAGGAACCTCAATGGCAAAGCTCAAGTTTGTTCTGAATTAGCACTTAATGGTACCACTTACACTGATTCTGTTGACTTAGCCAACCTGGTAGCAGATAGGTTCAGCACAAACTTCACCCCCCCCCCCTATCTCCCCCAAAGGCCCATTCAATATCCCTGATAATTGTTCCACAACTTCACAGTAGATATCATTTGTGAGTCTCTATTTGCTTCATCTAAATTTCCTGTTCATAGTACACTGTTTCAGTTTAATAATATCACGGAGACTCTAAATGACATTAACAAGAGCAGCAGGGCAAAATACAAACTTAAAAAGTCCTTCTTTAGTTGCAGTAGAAGGTTAAGAAATAACACCCAGAAGTGTGCAGAATTAATCCATGATGGCATCACCCCTTCTGAGCCAGCTGACATAGCACATATACTAAAAGGCAAACTTAGTGCAAGCTTTACTACCTGAGAGCACTATCCCATCCTCTCAGATCCCCAAATCTCTTACATCTCCTAACATCACAAGGCAGCACGTTCTGAAAATACTCTTGATAAAAACAAAATTCCACCTCCATTGGCTCTGATAATTTACCTGGATGCCTCAGGTTATGCTGACCATTCTCTGGTTGGACCTCTACTCAAATTGTTTAATTTAAGCTGACATACAAATTTTGTTCCCAAATTTGTGGACTGCAGTGGTGATGGTACTTCACAAGGGTGTCCATATCACAGGCACCAGGAACCATAGGCTTGTAAGTCTGACCAGTATTCTTTGTAAAGCCATACAATACATCATATCTGACCTTATCATAAACCTTATTAGGCTTGGCACATACCAATTTGGCTTTGTCAAAGAGAGATCCTGCATACTTATCCTAGTTAATTTCTTTGAGAAAGTCGCACAAGCTGTAGACAGTGGTTATCCTGCACACACCCAGCTTAACTAAATCTGGACAAAGCATCTGAAACTATTCCTATTTCTCAACTCTCAAAAACAATAAACCGACAAACTAGGTAAAAGACACTGCTGGAAACAGAGTCACTGAACACTTTAGGACCAAAAAAAGAAACTCTTTAATGCAAAACCAATAAAAACCAAACAGTAATGTAAAGCGCTTTTCATCTGGCTACATAGCCAGACTTCTTCAGACAAAGAAAGCAAAACGTTTGCAGCATTAAGTATTCATCCTGTACCTTCCTATTAAGCTAATTAACCAATAGAAGCACATCTCCATAGAAACAGTTAAAAGGCAGTAATTAGGTAATGTTAAAACAGCCAAGTTCAGCATTTTCCAACTTAAAAAGCTACAAAAAAGTATTAAGCAAGCAACCCCACCATCCCCACCCCCAAAACAAAACAAAACATTTTACCATAGAGTTTGTTACCAAACAAATATTAAATATTGGTTAAAAGTTTGCTTAAAATTTTGTTGTTAAAATACTCCATTAAAAACTGTGTACACAGTTACTTCAGGGCAGAGGTTAAAAAATCCATTTAGCTGTTACGCTTCCAAGGTACAAATTATATTCTATGCTAAACCTCCAGTTTTTATATCAGGCCAAACAGCAAGTCATCTACACAAACCTTTTAGTTTTAAAATACAAGTTAGTGAGATGACGTTGTTTAGTCCTGGTGCCCTACTGGCATTTAGCCTCAGTTGCCAAAGCAATTCCAGTCATAACAACAATAATTGGAATGGACACACACATAAACAACACTTTGTATGACCAACATATGTAGGTGTCTAGAGACAGTATAAAACAATTTTAACAAGTTTAAGTGTTAATTTTAAGCAAACTTTTAACCAATATTTAATATTCATTTGGTAACAAACTCTATGGTAAAATGTTTTATTTTGTGGGTGGGGATGGTGGGGTTGCTTGCTTAATACTTTTTTATTGCTTTTTAAATTGGAAAATGTTGAACTTGGCTATTTTAACATTACCTAATTACTGCCTTTTAACTGTTTCTATGGAGGTGTGCTTCTATTGGTTAATTAGTTTAATAGGAAGGTACAAGGTGAATACTTAATGCTGCAAACGTTTTGCTTTCTTTGTCTTTGTACTTGCTCACATCTGTTCTGGCATCTGCTTCTTCAATGTCCAGACTGACAGCCAGGACATTTAGTTAACAAAGTTTTCAGATAACTGCAAAATGGGCATTGCTATCAAATCACCCACTATGTGCCTTATTACCATAGGAGATTACCCTGGGAAATAAGTGGTGCTCCAGAAAAGTGCTAAAATGAAAGTAAATATACTACTGTCTCATTTGACAACCACACTTCTTCAAATTTACATCATATCTCAAAATCCACTGCAAAATGACAATGTAACTAAGGGTATAGAAGCACAGATAGACAACTTAGCTCTCCTTCAACTACCATGAGGTCAGAAAAGACAGCCTATCTGGCACAACTAATATCTAAGGACATCTTCCAGGTTAAAAGAGTTTATCATACCCTGTACTCTGCTCTACTTATACCTGTCATTGAGTATTAACCCCCCCTTGAAATATATTTGTCTAGACATATGAAATAAATGGAAAGGCCTCAAGGTTCCTAACCAAAAAAAAAATGATGGATGTAAAGACAATGGACTATCAGGACAGGCTCAATGGACTGTCCATTTATTTGGCTTATTTTAGGCTCTATTAGGGACTACATCTTCCTTCATCTTCTTTATCCTCTCAAATTAAATTATCCACCAATAATAGAATTAGATGCTTAAATCTCCACCAGAAGATAAATAAAACACTATGGAGGGGCAAATATATCACCCAATGTCTTCCCCAACTCTAGCATAAACATCTCCTGCAGGTCAAACAATGATGTGACACCCCAACATCCTTCATATAAAGCCTGGATGACTGGATTTGCACTCATAAACTTTCTCCTGGTCTGACCTGTTCTGTTCTTCATAAAAAGATGAGTACAGCTTGAGAATGTGTGTTTGTAAGGTGTGTATGATGCTATGACTTACCTGCTTTGTAACTCTTGTGAGCCTATCAACATATGGTAAGGTGTTATGATTTACCTACCTTGTAACCCCTGTGAGCCTATTAATATATGGTAAGGTGCTATGACTTACCTGCCTTGTGACTCTTGTGAGCCTATCAGCATACTGCTGGGATGTCTCATGAGACAGCATGGCAGTATACTGTCTCAAAACCTCAATAGCTCCCAGCCTTAACCCTCTGTATCATTAGGCCTCTCCTTAAAACAACATTGTCTGCCATTACCTGACATTTAGGCTTAAACCGCCCCCTTAGGATTTTAATAACTGATTGCAGGACTTCTCTTGCAGCTATCGCACCCATCACACTGAGTAATGTTTCTGGACTCCTTTATTTGGTTAAAACTCTCCAATTCTTTTAAACCGATTCAATGAATTTTATTTCCTCATTTTTTTCTTCTTTGTACATTACATACTTTAAAGAAACTCACAAAGAGATATGCAAGTATATCAGAGGTGGTTCTTATCCTTATGTAGTTGCCTGACTTCTCACAGTGGCTCTCAAAATTGACAGAACATAGACTGGCCTTCTGAATGCATACATAGTTACTACATCCAGGGTGGACAGACTCACTTTTATGGAGCTAAGTGCTCTGCTCAATACATCACTTACCCAAAGAACTTCTCCCAACCAGATACAGAACAGCAGTACTGAGGACTCAACAGTAATAGAGCCCAAAATATGCACAAACAAGAGTGACCTTAAATGCTATACTGTCCCAAGCTGGGCTTAAAATCCAGGAATGTCCTGATGCTTAGGCAATCCTTAAATCTTAGGGTTCTTTTGAAAGAGCACTCAGGACATATGATAGGTATCCCAGGTTGCTCAAGTTATTGTTATTTTTAAAACTAAGTAAATGAACTGCCTTTGCTTGCAACTACCAGGTCTGGTTCAGTTTTCCCCAGACGAAGATAAAGAAAACGAATTTTAAAAATTATTTGTCAAAAAGGAAGCATAAATACTCTGACTGTTTTTGCTTGCTCTGTGTGTAAACACCTAGTATGACCCAGATAATGTAGGTTAAAGTAGCGGTTAGGTGATCAAACAGCTGGATGGAAGAGAAGGGCAGTGAGTAGCCAAAAGCAGACTGCATCAGCAGGCACAATCACTAGGTAAACAGGACCACATTGTGGATGTGTACTTCTTTTCACCGAACTGGTGAGAGTAGCCTCCATTTTACATGTGTGGAAACATGCATGTATGACTAGGCAGTATTGTGATCGCCTGCAGTGATACATGTTCACATCATCTACAAGAGGAGGGGGCGGTCAAATTACCCAGAAATTACTTTTATTCGATCTCAAATAATGAAAGGGTTATGGTGGTGGTGGGGATATCAGGTAGTTCTCCTGCCTGTAGACAGTTAGTGTATACCCCTAAATGTAGGAGACACTGGATAATGAAGGTGTCACACACTGGTCACTAGGACAAGCTGCTCCCCATCCCTGTAGGCAACCTGAAGTAGTGAAGTCGGGCAGGGCAGAGATGTCACTAGGGTAGGGTAGAGTGGGTTTAGAAAGTGTAAGATGTCAGGGGTCATGAACTTCAGTACCTACATTCAGTTCCTGATTGATGATACAGCATTTGCTCTTGTTCATTAATGTTCAGGAATGAATGCTGATACTTCATATTTATTCTGTCAGGGCTAAAGCCCAGTGCTTTTCATTTTCAGGGAAACAGCCCTGAGTGTCAGAAGAGCTAAGCTACACCTCAGAGGCAGCGAATAAACAAGCTTAATGTCTGCCTACATGACAGCTCTGTCTCACCAAAGAGGGTCTGGGCAGACCCTCCTCTTCCTATGGAACAAATGGGTTCAAGATCTATTGGAGCAGCTGAGGGCAGTTAGCAAAGCATGGAAGCAAAAAGGACCCAAAAAGAAATCTACTAGTTTTCATAAGCCTCCCAAAGTATATAACGATGATCTTTGCACAGTGAAGGGCACTCTTAGAAGGATAAAGTTTGAAACTTCTGCACTTAGTTTCAAGGACAGTGTTAGTCCCATACATTTTGAAAAGCAAATGTAGATGCAACTAAACCATCTCATCTGCAGCAAGAAAAAAATGTAACCTGTAGAGTTTTCCAAATGGATTTGCACCTCCTGTTCCATTCATGCAATGCATTCATAGTTCAGTCAGCATATCTGGCAGATATAACCGTGCAGAGGTCATAGTATCTTGCTTAGAGCAAGCCTCCATCCCCAAGGTGGACAGTTTTTCATCTTTGTTAGCTGACAAAAAGTATATTTGAAAAGTGGACATGAGCCATGCATACCAGCAAATTCTGTTATACAAACATATTAATATGTACCTGGCAAACAGCATTCAGAAGGACTCATAGGTTTTAGTGTCACTCTTGTAGCTAATGATTTTCAGAAGCTTAACTACAATTCATCAATGTTGAAATGTTCTCTTACCTATATACTTATCAGTGCTACTGTCCAATACTGTTAGAGAGGGCTTAGTCTTTCTGCAGGTGGCAGACTGAGTAGAAGACTGGTAGCCTATGGGTAGTGACTGCCCCATTTTCAATATGCCTGGTTATTTTTTTTCATTTTAATTCATCTCCTCGATATATTCCCTCTTACTCTTTTTCACCTGTTCCATGCCCTATTGAACACATATGTGGATTCCATGTCCACCACCCAGTCTGGTAGTCCATTCAATAGGTCTACAGCCATCTGTGTAAAAGTACTTTCAGAGACTCAGGGAGTAGTCTGTTCAATACTGCTGCTCATGTGCCGTCCTTCCCCTTTGGCCTTTCATGTTCAGGATGCCCCCTGCACATCCCCCTGACATGAACTTGTGCCCAAATATTTTGTCCCCCAAAATCTTCTGGAATGAATATGTCTCAACATGCTCTAACTTCTTTTGCCTCTATTCAGATTCACTTTACGCCATCCCATGGATCTTTTATCATATTTTTCTCAGGATTTCTTCTGGCAGGTTGACATCTTTTTCCTTATATTAGAATTGCATGCATTAATTAAAGTGAGATCTGACCAAGAGAGGAAGCATTTCCCGGAGAATAAACCCCAGCATTTTATTTGCTGCTACCGTTATCCTCTCACACTGCCTTCAGTGGTCCAGTTTAGGTGAAACCAATATACTCAGATGATTTTCCTATTTTGTTCCCATCGTTTACACCCCCACGTGACCCCTTCATACTCAGGGTTTTTTGTGACCTAAGTGCAGCACTTTGCATTTCTTTGCATCAAATCCCAACTGCTGCCTTTTTATTTAGCTTTTATTTTACAGTTGTTTACTGGTATGGTACATTAATCACAACTGACCATTTGCAGCTAATGCCCAGGTGAAATAATTCAAAAAGAAAACAAAAAGAGAACAGAGAGGCAGTAAGCTGTGCATATCAAAAACAGAACAAAAAGTAACAACATATAACAAAAACTATACAGCAGCAGCAGTTATGAGAGAAATGCAAATTTTACAATTTACATGATTATATTTCAGGCTTACACCATGGTGGGAATGCAGTGGGATAATGAGAGTCAGGGTGGGGTTTGGTGGGGGAGTTAGGAGATGATAGAGTTGTCAATGCAGTGTAGCAAGGTTTTTGAGGGGGTGGAGTGGGGAGGGGGGTTATTTGGGAGCAACATCAGGGTGTGTACGTGTTAAGTACAAGTTTGGCAGCTGTTGGTGGGAATGAGTTAGGCTGGACAAGTTTGAAGATGAGAGAGCCTAGTAGCATGAATACTGTGTACTGCACTGGGAGACATTTTTCTTTTCTGAGGGTGAGGCAGTCATGCTTGTTACATGGCGAGTTATTGATGAATGACATTTTGTTTTCAAAAGTCTGTAAATGTGGAGAAGTTTTTTCAGAGTCTGTAGCTATTATGAGTAGTCCATATTCAAGTTAGGTCAGAAATACTTCTTTACCTATTACTGCCCTCACTGGTTTTGATACGTATTTGTTGTTTCTACTGGTGTGCCCCAAAAGTTAGTGATAATTGAGTGACTGTTGATTTTTTTAGGTTTTTGGGTGGAGCGAAACAGCATGCTTTCTATTTTTGTAAAGTTAAGGATTAGTTTGTGGTTAATGTACTAGAAATTGAGGAAGTTAATGTCTTTTTGTAGTTGTGATATGATAGTACAGTACTTGTGGCTAGATCAACAGAGTTCCATGTCACTAGCGTAGGGGATGAGTTATAGAGTAAGAAGGCAGGGAACAGTGTGTTAATTAATATGAGGAACAGAAAGGGAGCTGGGACAGAATCTTGGGATACTCTCACTGAAAGAGGTGTGGGCTGAGAGAAGGAAGAAGCTAATTTAACTGTGAAGAATCTGTTCAAGAATAAGTCTTGGAGCCATGTGACGGATGTGTCACCAATGCCAACGTTCTAAAGAGAGAGAAGGAGGAGCTGATGTTTGAGTAGGCCAAAGGCTTTTATTAGGTCAAGGAATATTGCTCCAGAAAAAGTTATCTTTCTCCATGCTGAGGTGAATCTTATCCATTAGGCACCAAAGTGCCATCTTTGTACTACAACCTAGCCAGAATCCATGCTGTTTGGGGTAAGGAGATGGTGTTGTTGCTAAATGTAACTTGAACGTTGTATGTAAATGTACAGTATTTCTAGCACCTTGCCAACATTGGGAAGGATAGAAATAAGACAAAAGTGTGAGGGTTTTTTTTATGTTTAGCTTGTTTAAGCAAGGAATTAATAAGTGCTGTTTTTCAGATGTTTGGAATTATACTTTGTGTCAGGCAAAGATTAAAGATCTGATGAAGAGGATGGGTTAGAAATTCCCTGCAGTGATAGATATATCAACCAGGGAAAGATGTGGTCTGAACCTGAGGTAGTCTGTGGACATGTCTTCAAGTAGGTTACTGATTTGTTTACTTGAGATTTTTTGAAATAGCTGGATGAAGTGAGGGGACTCTGGGAAAGAGGAGCGGGGAGTACAAATAGTTTGAGGGTAGCTAAACTCTCTGACATAGTCAGGCAGCTAAGCAGGCCTTGATTTGTCTGGATTAGGCTTAGAGAAGATTTTCTTGTCAGAGGATTTATGTATAGTAACTAGGTTGCCAGAACTGTTTTGATTTATTTGAGAGAGAAAGTTGTTTGGTTTTGAGATGGTTTGCATTGTGCCTCTGTATGGACTCTTTAGCCAAGTTATGGAATTTGGTAATGGAAGCATAGTTGTCAGGGACTGAGTTGTTTTTCCATGACAGCTTTGCTTTATCCCTTAGCCTGAGAAGAGATTTACGCTCTTTAGTAGGTCATGGTGTTTGTTCTTGTTTAAAAACAGATTACCACAGGAAATAATATGTCCTGGAGTCGAAGTATTTGGGTTAGGGACATAGTTACTATGTTAGGGTCTTTGATCAGCAGTATGGTAGACCAGTTACAGGTTGTCAGATGTTTTTTCAGCTTGGTGATATTTTGTGTGGACTGAGGTCTGAAGGAAATCAGTTTGGGTGGAAATTTTTGAGAAAAATTCCTGATCTGTTTGATTGACAACTAACTCACTAATTGGATGCAAGAAATCAAACCAGGGAAGTTACCTCCATAAAGAGACCACTCACTACTGGAGTCCCCTAGGGTTTTGTGCTGGGGTCGTTCCTGTTTGGAATCTACTTTTCTGAAGTAAAAACCAATACCAAAGGGTTCTGGCTGACTAAGTTTGCAGATGGTGGCAACCTAGGAACAGTCATTGAAACACTAAATGATTTGGCCATCCTGCTGGAAGGTTTGTCCCAAAATCATGCACTAAAACTAAATGCCAAAACATGCAATACTGTATCCTTTGGGAAGTCATCTACCCCAAGGAACTATTAATTTGACAATACACCCCTAAGTGGTGTTCCAGCTGTTCAGGATGTGGGAACGTATGTGGAAAGTGACTAACATTTGATCAGCTTCTATTCACTGTTGTAAGAATGTCTTTCTATACTGCACAGCTTATAAACAAAGGAATTGTGTCTAGATCTAGGGATGTCATTGTCCCCCTTTACTCAGCCCTCATTAGGCCAGGTTGTTGAGTTTAATACCCCCTTTAGCATATATCTGCCCAGACAAATGCAACATCTGGAATTCCCACAGAGAAACATTATTAAAAGATCCAAGGCCTAAACAACATGTCCTACATAGACAGGCTCAAAGATCTGTCACTATACTCAGTATCCAATAGGCTGCTATGAGCTGACCTTTGTCTGGCATACAAGGTATCCTCTGACCCAGGGTTGATGAATTTACTGTGGAAATCCTTATTCAGGGGGTGTAAAGCTCCTTTGCAACATCAACTGAATGGCTTGGAGGGATAGGTATATCACTGCTATGGAACAAACTCCCCATCCACACAAAATAAAAGTTCATCCCTGTCCATATTAAAGCATAACTTAGATCTATGGATAGGGAACAGAAAATTTACCCAAAGGCTGCTCCCTGTACTACTAGTGGACAGAGGCAGCTCCTAAATGTTTTGTCTCATATATGGGTGCCCTAAAATTATCTATAGTATGATCTGAGTTATTCTCTTTAGGGGTAATGTTTAATTATCAACCATGGAATGGGTAAGACCAATCTCTAACCAAATGGATTGGGTTAATTTGAGCACCAAAAGGGAAACTGTCAAGGTTTCAAATGGCCCACTATGGCAGCCAGCCAAGTACTTACCCATGAACTGAAAGATGATGGGTGAGTGACGGGTGAGTGATCACTAAAGTTATGAGGAGAATGGAAGTATGGGAGAAAGTTAATGCTTTATAAATGATCAGTAGGCCAACAACAGACCAAGAATTTATTAGTTGTTGTAATGCAAATTTGGGAGGGTATGTTCTGTGATAAGCTATAAGAGGTCCCTGTCAGCTAGAAATTCAGTAATTTGACAGGGAACCTGAGAAGTTAATGTTGAGCTGAAATCCTCCAGGATAGATGTTTGTTTTTGCTGCAGAGTCCTTTCTTACTAAAGTTGCTATCTGAGACTATTTCACAGATTAGGAATTTAAATTTAGAAATAAGTGAAGGAGGAGGATGAAGATACACTGCTTCAATACGTAAGGATTTGTTTTTCTTGGTGTTGAATATTAGGAGGACCCAGATGGAGTCTGTATCTGTTATAGTAATGACTTTGGCTAGGATGGCGGGCTAAACACAGCTTTTGTATAATAACACACATCCTTATCTTTTCATGTTACCAGACCTTGTATCCTACTCATAATTGTATGAGGGAGGGAGGTGCTGAAAGTTGGGGCTGCCCAGTTTGATTCAAGATTTAGTGAGAGCTGTAATGTCTGGGTTGTTGGAGGAAAGGAAGAGACTTACTTGGAAAAGTTTGTTGTTAATATTTTATGCATTGATGAGGGCACAGGAGTTGTGAGAGTCTGTGTAGTTTGTATTCAGAAGGAAGTGATGATAAGGTCTTGGGTTAGTTTCAATGCTGGCTGTGATAAGGAGTATTAGAATGGTTATGTGAATTTGTAGAGATGTTTAGGAATTCTGATGTAGGAATTATGAGTGTATGTCTTAGGTAGGGGAAGACTTGCGCATAGATGGATGTGTCTATGAGGGAGGTGTTACTGGAGACTGGAATGGAAGATGAAGGTGATTTTATTACTAAATGGTCATATCAGAGCTTCACAGAGTATGGTAGGTTGGCAGGTGATAGTGATAAAAGAAGTGTGGATTACATATTATTTGTGGGAAACAGATTTTCTGGGGAGAGTCAGAACATTAAGTAGGAGGAGTGCAGTGAAAAAGCCTGGTGGCATCAGAGGTGGTATATCTAGTAGGATGGAGTTATGGGGGGGGGGGGTCAGTGGTTTTTAAAACTGGAATGTTACAAATTAGTAATTTTATGGAGAGGGAAGAAGGTGTGTATCCTGAGGTATTTTGGTATTAAGTTGGCATGTCTTTAATGGGAGAATTGGAAGGGGTAGAGAACAATATTTATAAAGCTGAAAACCTTGGGGAGGTGGCAGGGAAATTGGGATTGGGAGAGGAATAAAGCATGGAGGTAGAGTGTTTATTAAAGAATGAATTACATCCATAAGTTAGCTAAGAAATCTTGAGAAACAATAGGTTTATATTAATGAAGGAAAAGAAAATGGACACCGTGAAAGTCTACGAATTAAAGATACATGCGGGGTTGTTACTATGAGGCAGGGAAAAGAATAGGTGCAAGGATGGAATATAAGGTCAGAGGGGTCAAGAAGTGCGAACAGTAATACCAGAAATAAGGTTAATAATCATACAACAACATATTCAAATTCCCAGTCTGCAACAATTCATTTGAGCTATGTATTCAGTTTTAGTTAGTTTAAGCAGAGACAATACTTAGACAACATTCATCAGCAATAGTCTCAACCTGAGAAAATGTTTAGCATTTCAAATAAAGGCTCAGTGCAGTACCATAGTTACATTCCAAAAGTATTATTTTTAACTAGCAGACTTATCTACCATTGTAATATGCAAGGAAATTGGCAGGAGGTTTCTTCTCACACACTTTGGTATAGCTAAATGTAAAGCCATCCTTTAAATCACAATTATCTAAGTGGGCATAACCATTTGATCAAGAAGCACAAATATATATGTTACTATATAGCCTGTCTTTAAGCTTTTAAATGACAAACATGAAATAGGAATCCAGAAATATAATTAGCTTACTGGCCACATCAGAACATTCGAGTGTATGACTGACCACACAGCTTGTAGCAGGGGACAAAGGGCCAGGTTAAATACAGGAGAGACTAAAATTTCCTCTTTACTCACCTTCCACTCCTAGCCAAAAATTTATTCTGTGCTCTCTTCCCTCAGTTATAGTCAAGATAAGCATAATGGAGAGTACTGGGCCTAGGACAGATCTCTGTCTTACTCCACCAGTCACTGTCTTAACTCTAGACATTTTCCCTGACTTCATCGTAGAATGACACCATAGCCTTTCTTTATTTTATGAATACTGCAGTAAAGCATTCATTCAGCTCCTTTTCCCAATACTTCGGAGATCTCCATCCTTGAAGATACAGTGGTATAATAGTTAAGATTTTCACCACAGACAAAACGTCAAGGGTTTGATTATGACCTCTGATCACTATCTGAGTGGAGGTTGCATATTTCCCCATATTTATGTTGGGTTCTCCCACCCCTTAGAAAAAACATACTAGGTTTTTCTACTTCAAGGGTAGAAGGTAGTATGTTCAATCCCAGCCCTTACAGCTGAATTCAAACAACAGAATCTACCAAAATATGAATGTAGTTGGATGGCAGGAGAACAGACTTTATGTAGTGTTTATGGTGAAGGGTCATGTGACTCAACCACTTTAGGCATCAGTCATGGTGCCCAGTATCCTCTACCCAGGAGAACATGGGCCACAGACTGTACACTACATTTGGTAGCACTAACTAATGTTGACAAAAGGGGCCATAGGTATTTACCTGCATTGCACTGGCTGGGACCTGGTCAGAACAAGAGTGACATGCTAACAGTAGGAGGTGTCTATGTGCTCATATTGGTCAGTATGTGTTCCTGCAATAAAGCACAACAGCCCTGAGCTAGTAAGGTATTAGCTGGTTGCTGTCTAGCTGCCCAGACTGAGTTGCCTGGGCTAGCACTGTTAAGTGAAAGTTGGACATAAAACCACTCAACCTACCAACAGTGAACAAAGAATTGTTATACTGTATTGCTATACTGAGTATAGGTTCACTGACAAAAAGCAGCTTGAAATTGAGGGTAAGGAAGAAACTGAACATCTTGTCTGTCCAGGAGACCAGAGCATTGCTGACCAGAGCCCTGTGTCAGTACCACAAGCCAGAACCCTACACCCTCAGCACTTCAAGTGAATAGCAAAACAAACCAAAAAAGAACACTTTACTGTAATAAAAAAATCTTTACTTTCCATTGTAATTATTACAGTCAGCTTATTACAGTCACATTCATCCCTCCCCATCTCTTCCATTGAAGAGCAAAAGAAAAAAAGGCTGTCCATTCTATACTTCCCCCTCCTACCCCGTCATTCAGGTCCCGTTTCTGTGTCCTGCCTTTGACCTTCCTGCTGCATATTTTATTAAAAAGAAATCTTCTTTTAAACTGTATCAAACTTCTTGCTAGAAATGTAGCAAACAGTCGCTACAATTAATACTCTGCCTACACAGAGTGATGCAGCACTCAGGTTTAAGTTAACAAACAAAAAGAGATATTTTGCAGCAAACTGCTTGCTACAATGTAACAAACAGTCGCAACAGTTTAGATCACATCCAGAGCACTACATTTCTCAGGTTTGATTGCAAATGCAATACTGGCTTTTAAAAGCAAGTATTGCATTAAAGAAGAATGCAGATTGGCTGAATGCACCCTCCCCTCAAAAATTTCACACCCAGGGCAGTTGTCCCTCTTGCCTTGCCCTAGGTATACTACTGCATGAAATAATATGGAAGGACAGCAGAGAACGTCTCTGGGCCTAGAACCTATGACTCACGGAAAGAACAGAGTTCACCCACTTTCAAACAAGACGGTGATAAGAAACTGCCTAACTACAGCTGTATTTGTGAATATTTGATATGCTAAACTGTTAGCCTTATGGGAAAAGTTGTGTCTGAAAAGGGTCTAGTGACTATCACACCAACCTTGTCACCAAATGAAAATCAGTCAATAAATAAAAATCATTACTTATCTATACATTTAAAATGTTATATCAAACGTCTTTAAATTTGGACTTGTCTTGGTATTTTCTCATTAAGTGAACTAGTTTCAAACAAACTGATATTTTTTCACTTGCTTCTAAATACCTTATTAGTAACTGGTGTACTTATTTAAATCGTTTGAAAGTTCTCCTAATCTTTTAACACCCTTTGTAGGTATAAGCCAGGGTGCCAGGTGATGTTGCTGCAGTTTTATCAATAAAATATCCCATTTGTAAAAGTACAGCTATTTTGTGTCTTATTTCATTATTTTCCTCAATTCTGGAGTTTAAATACATTTATTATTATTGTTATTCCATTACATAATGTTTCCTTAGGTCTGCCATTTATCTTTTCCTACATAATATCTCACACTGTCTATTATTTACCTTGCACTACATAATGTTTCCGTATTTCTGTTACTTACCTTAAATAGACATCACAGTATGTCTGTTGCTAGCATTTCCTTATATAATTTCTCAGTACATTTGCTTCTTACCTTACCCTACATAAAGCCTAAGTATATGTAGTACTTATTGAATTCTACATAATATGTCCGATAGTTTGGTTTTATCTTACCTTATAGGTTTGTTACTTACATTAGCCTACATAATGTCTCAGCAGGTCTGTTGCTTCCTTTTCCGCACATATTACTATACATAATGTCTCAGCAGGTCTGTTGCTTCCTTTTCCGCACATATTACTATACATAATGTCTCAGCAGGTCTGTTGCTTCCTTTTCCACACATATTACTATACATAATGTCTCAGCAGGTCTGTTGCTTCCTTTTCCGCACATATTACTATACATGATGTCTCAGCAGGTCTGTTGCTTCCTTTTCCGCACATATTACTATACATGATGTCTCAGCAGGTCTGTTGCTTCCTTTTCTGCACATATTGCTTTACATAATATCTCAGTGGGTCTGATACTTACCTTATCTCATCTAGTATCTAAATACTTTTGTTTGTTTCCTTACTCTTCATAGTTTTCTTACTTACCTTACCCTACATAATATCTGAGAAGGTCTGTTACCTACCTTTATTTATTTAACATTTGTTAACTGAGTAGGCAAACTAGTGCTTGCACCCTTTTTAGTCACATCCCAGGAGAAACAGGCCAGACAATATAACTAAACATATAGCAAACTGTAGAATTATATACACAGAAAGATACCCTGACATTGACTGTAACATAGCTGTAGATATAGCACAGTATTGTATTTTCATTTATGAACAGGTCATTTTGAATTTTCTGAAAGAGTTCATTACAGACAGAGAAAATTAGCTGACAGTTCAGTTCTAATGAAGAATGTGAATGAATATGATAAGAACTGAATTAGTATAAACCCAGCAGATGGAACATTTAACTTATAGGTGCTTTCTAACCTACATCCCTGAAGCATTACAGGCATGCTGTTTTATCAGATACTTTTTTAGTTGTATTTTCCCTTGTCTTATTTTTTTCTAGGAGTTTGTTCATACCGGAAGGTCTATTTTTAGAGAAGGTAGTGGCTAATTTGAAAATGGGGTCTGGCTAACCAAGTGTCGTTTGTATTTCTAAGAGTAGAGTCCCTATTAAAGAGTCCAGTCTTTAAAGGTGGGCAGTAGCCAGCATTAAGGAGCTTGTCAGTAAGGTTGTTAAGCAGTACCTCTTTAACGGCTGAAGCTATAAGCCGTCTACCATTCTTTATTGTGGTGTAGTTATGTTCTCTATTCTTCATTAGATTGATGAAGCATAACATTTATTGTCGGTGGTTTGTAATAATGTAGTATTAGCTGAGTTTGCAAAAATAAGCAGCAGTCCATAGTTGATCCTAAGAATGAGTATTTTAATAGCTATGGAACGTCTGGCTTCTGGAGTGAGGAGACTGGTCATTACATAGCCTGCTGTAAGCTGTCCTAGTACTTTGTTATCTTGGGTCTCTATGTGAAGAGTTAAAGAGAGAAAGAGTCAAAGATCTAATACATTTCCTAAGTATTTTTAAGAGGAAGTTGTAGGCAAAATATTAAAAAGAGGGATCAGTGACAACAGGGATAGGGCACATTTAATCTTTTGCAGTGTGACAGCATGACAGTTGTCTTACTGGTATTTAACAACAAGTTTATTGTTATCCAACCTTGCTCTACATAATGTCTCATTTAGTCTGTTACTTACTTTAACCAATGTAATGCCTCAGTTGTTGTATCCCTTACCTTATCGTACATAAGGACAAAATAGGTATTTTACTTATGTTATCCTACATAATGTCTCAACGGATCTGGTTTTAAGCTATGCATTCTACAATATTAATGAAAATATCACATTTAATTCTGCAGTACATGGAAGCCAGGCGTGCTGGATTCTCCTGTTTGGCTCTGCAGTAATATGGCTTAGTATGATAGCTAAAAAGTAGTAATTTTGAATTTTAGTATTTTATTAAGTCTATGAACAAAAAGGTCAAGGTTTTGGTAATAGACCCCAGCACTACAGGTGCAGAGGACAAGAGTCCACATGCAAAAATAAAGTTTTTAAGTTTTATGTGATGTTTTGTGATGTGAGTGTACTCGTGTGTGTGTCTTTGTGTTTGTGGGTGTGTATGTGTGTGAGAGACAGTGTATGAGTGTGTTTATTAGAGGTTGTCAGATGCAATGTTTAGGGGCACAATATGTTTAATGTTTCTTATCATTACAGACAAAACTAACATTTATCAGAACATATTCCAAACAAGGAAAATAATCAAAAGCATCAAACCAAAAATATATACACACATATATATAAAAGACAATGTTTTAGCTTGGCCACATGGTGGGCTGCACCCTCTACCCCCCCATATCTACAAATATATTAAATGCAAAACAGCACAATAGTCTGCTTACGGTGAATCTTGCTTACCTTCACTGTTTTTTTTATTTTACTTTCTAAACACACACACAGTGCTTGGTAAAGCAAAATATGGATGGACTCTACATCTGTGTTCTGTTACAACAAAAACTTACATTAGGAAAGTGACTCCCTCTGCCAATATGTGTATGCATGCACCTGTGTGCATGTGTGTGTGTGTGTGTGTGTGTGTGTGTGTGTGTGTGTGTGTGTGTGTGTGTGTGTGTGTGTGTGTGTGTGTGTGTGTGTCTCTCTCTTATATATATGTGTATATATATATATATTTAGATATACACAAACACTATTATTAAATAAATATTTATACAGATATAGAGAGACTGATATAGGTATAGATATAGATAAAGACATAGAGCATCATTCATGTGGTCTCACTGTATAGTCTATGTTCTAGGAACTTAATATATCAATGGAGCTAGTTGTTGAACTATGTGCTTGTATTTTGATAATAGCAGTGTGAGTGAATCTTTTGTCAGATTCACTTTGCTCTGTTTTAAGGTTTGCAACAAAGTGGTATAAGTTAAGTGCTGTAAAGTGTTGCTTCCTGATGGACTGTTAACCTGTAAATCAGTGTCTGCATTAGGCTGTGTCTTGTTTACATTAGAGAAGTATCCTGTTTTTATTTTTATTATTTTTAATATTCTTATATTTGGGGGAAAGTTTGTTGAAATAATTTTGGTAATAACAGTATACAATCACACACATATACACATACACATACACAGACAATATGCCAAAAAGTATCACTCTTAAGGATTCGGCCTAGCTGTTCCTTATAAGCATATGACATTCGGTGACAGAAGAATAGGGAAAAGCAGCCCTATTGCCATTATCTGGTGTACAGTGCCCTTTTACCTTTCCTATATCACAGCAAAGCACTTCTCCTGCCTTCAGGCAATGACTCTACCATCAAATAAAGGTACCTCATCCACAAACTTCCTGCCAGTGGGGTGTAAGTACTATTTTAGATCTGGAAAACAAAGAGAACATTATTAGTTACCAGATGGGCTGGCTACACTGTCACATGAAAGGTGCCTGGGTAAGTAGAAAAAGTACTAAGATAATAAGTAGACAGTGGGGAAAATGAGAAAAAAAGAGCAATTAAAAGTTGTCAAAAAAAATAATTTTCCTAAGCCTGCAAAGAAAATGTCTTCATGCCACACAGGAATAGAACATTGTTATTTGCATTAAATAAGCCTGAAGTTAAGCTAAATTGTGTCCATATCTGGTCTGCCCTCTGTTGCCTTTTACTAGGATAGTGACAGCTCACAGAAAATGTAGCTAAGATCAGAGAAAATCTGAACAAATCACTGAATAAGAATTATTTTTAATATAATGGTACAGCTGTGTCTACTCAACATTTCTCTCTCTCTCTCTCTCTCTCTCTGTAAAAGCATATTAGAGTGTCAAAACTTTTAATAACTTTGAGTAAGACGTTAAACTGAGTTGGTGGTCGCTCAGGTGGATGTAAAAGATCCCATGGCACCTATTGAAAAGTGTAGGGGAAGATCTCTGGTGCACTGGCTAACTTTCCCCTTGTCAATATGAAAACCACCTCAGGTCTCCCCTTAAAAAAGATGACTGGCCTACTGGGACCAACCCAATCAATAAAGTGTAAATAAAATAAGTAAATAAAACTTCACTTTTTGTAGGCCTCTTGTATTTTCATCTCATTATATTTTAATGTATTTTAATTTACATCATTTGAGCAATTTGCAGTTTTATAAATTATCATTACCTATGCTTTGTAAAATGACTTGCATTGTTTTTAAATTAAAAGAAACTAATATAACCAAACCAGTTGCTACTGTCATACATCTCAAATTATTAAAATGAAGGCACTAAGATCATTGTCAAGTTCCCCACAGTTCCTGAGCTTTAGCATGGTCAGCTTACAAAAAGACTTGTACATGAAGCTCTTTTGAGAACACTGATTAATGCATAAGTGCGGCTCTCTTCCAACAAAGATAATACTGCCCATTGCTTGTGTCAGAATGTACATCTGCATAGCATGAGTGGCATGAATGTTCTTGGCGTGCTGCTTTCTGCCCTTTTCCCCAGCTTCTTTCCTTTACTCATCTGCTGATGCTTTTCGCTTTGCTTTCTCACTCAGTGGGTAACATGCAAAAATTCAAATCCAAGGGGAGATCTCAGCTGCTGATGTCATCAGCTGTATGTGTGGGACTCAGCTGTGGGGTCCTGAACTGACTGATAACAGCTGACAATGCCTAATAAACTTGTCAAGACCACAGCAAGAGATTGAAGGCCTATAGAGGAGTTTGTGGTTGTTACTACTTTTCATCCATCTTACTAAACCATGTTACTGCAGAGACAAGCAGGGAAACCAACAAGCCTGGAAATGTGTAACTTCATGCAAGAAATCTCAAACAGGAGCCCAGACTGACCTAGAACTATTATTTATTTTACCCTATAGCTGTTTAAAGTGCAGTGCTTCAGCTGGATTTAGTGATGCTTGGGGGCTGCTGGGCAGGCCTGTGTTCATTTAGTGCAGTGTAAGGAAAGAAGCAGTGTCTAAACAATGCCTTTTTTTATTTTCTTTAGTCTGTTTTCTTGGGACATCTAAACAGAAATTCCAAAATATCCAGTAACATCCTTCTGTCATTAATTCTGAATGTGGCTAAATCAGTGGTCTAAAAAAAAACAAACAAAGCATAAGTGACTTGTCCGGGAGCACACAGTGACCACAAGGTTAAAGGGGTGTTTGATTCCACACTATTATCATGTACTGTCCCACTTCTAACAAATAAGGAACAGTGCCAGTTCCAAATGGGCTTCAATGCTAATGGCCATGTTTTAGAAAACAGTCTGCAATAAGGAACAGTCTCCCCATGTCCAGCCATGCTTACATAAAATCAGTCTATCAGCTTTTGAACATCAGGACATTATTTTTCTTTTTTGTAATTGTCAATTTCTTACCTTTTATGAGTGCATTTGAGGGGCAGTCAGGATGATAACATCTTTCCCTACCAAGGGAACATTAGAAACGCTGGTAACCAGAAAGCTTTTTCAGCAAAGTAGCCGTTTCCTGAGACATAAGAAAATAAAACAAAAAAAGACTCCGAACACCCCACTCTTACATAACATAAATTCCTGCAATGCGTAACTACCTTATCTTCCCTCAGCACTATTGTTTTGGAAGCTAAACTGAGAGTCACAGAATTGAAGGATAACTGATATTACACCATCTATTATATTGGTGAGAAGCAAGGATGATAATATATATATATATATATATATATATATATATATATATATATATATATATATATATATATATATATATATATATATATAGGCTAACTCTGAGACCAATGTAGTCCAGGGAAGAGGGAATTCTTCCTGGTATGGCACTTTCAAATTTAGTATACATTTGACTCCTTTTGGATTTAAATTTTTACAGTTCTGAGGAGTACACCTAATATATTTGATCATAAAGCAGGAATCCACTCTTTTTGTGACATTAGCTTTGACAATTCTAACATGGACTGAGAGAGATATGACAAACCCTGTATATCATTTCAGGATATAAATCAGTGCTTTTTAGGGGGAGTTTACCATTGCCCGCACTGATTTTTCTTATGCCTGGTAGAAGCTTTTAGTGCATTTCTGCCTTCACTCCTGGATTTTGGTCTCCACCAGACGTGGATAATTTTTGCTGTAACCTTGTACCATGATGCTTTTTTGTCTCCTGATTATCTGGTTTACCTGTAGCTTTTTTTTTGGACATCACACATGATGAAAATTTTAATATGTTTGCTTGCCAATGTAATTATAGAAACTACCAATATCTTTACCTGCCACTGCTCTGTGTGAATAGTTCACATTCTTTTGGATACAGTTTTACTGCTGACTCCTTTATGGAAATGGCAGCATGGAAGCTGAAATCCATGGTCCTATGTGATTGGATATAGTCTGGTTGTCAAGATGTGTTTTGTAAAGAATGCAGCGAGAAATATATGAAGATCTATAGGCCTTTCAGATTAACAGTGGTAGCAGGAAGAGTCATATGCCAAATGTTGAGAGAAATGTTGGCAACTTTCTTAGAGGCATCCATCTCCATAAACCTACTGATACAGGTTTATGGCCCAAAGGATCTGTCAATTGAATTCAGAGTTGTTTTTTTTTAATGCATTGTAAGAGAACTTGGCAAAGAGGTAACAGTGTATGTGAAATGCCTAGATTTCACCACATTCTGTGATTTGGTCCACACAGGAGGCTGTGAGGAAAACCGAAGAGCCAGAGACCAGGACCAAGGCTGAAGGATAACCATTTGCAATCTCAGGACTGGCTTTACTGACTCCTGAGATCTGGAGACTATATAGTCAAACGTCTGGACTTACATATAATAAGTCTGAGTCTGACATTGCTCTGAATATTCCTTTTTCTGTCAGGAGTGGTAAAATAGCAGACCAGTTATGTAAAAGATCAGGGGGTGCAGGAGTCGCCCCCTGCCAATAACAAGTTTAAAGGAAAAAAGCAATGTTTGATCTTCACTCTTCTCCTTTGTTTTTGGTCTTTTTTCAGAATCTTGGGGTATGCAAAGGGAGTCTTGAGATTTCAATAGGGACCCCAGCTGAGGAATTGGGTTGTGGCATGTTTGTAGGGCAGGACACAGAGTTGTGGTGACTGTGATGATATCAGGAATAAGAAAACTGATTTATGTGAAACCGCAGGGGATGCGCCTGAGTCCTGGGCATTAGTGGAATCTGCATTACTCCTTGGATAAATCAAGAGTGGTTAAAAATCTTGCCTTAACTAGCCTTTCTATGAACATGTCCATTGTAGGTGTTGGATAAGTACCAAATCTGGATATGACAATCAGCTTTTGAAATCATTACAAAATCTTATGAAGTCCAACACAGTTGGGATATTTCATTCACTCTGATATTGTTCAGTAACTCCTAGTTTAAGCATTTTTCTACTCTTTCAATGGACAGAACTAATGCTAACACTTTGCACCCATTTAATGTCTGTAAGCCTGGCATTTTTATTATATACCATCTGTCACATCTCTTGTGCCTCTTTCATCTCCTCCTTAACTATTGGCATAACTATTTTAACCTGTTTTACAAGTTTATAAAGTGTGCAGTTTTTCTTCCTCCCAGTCATTCTTCACAATGTTTACCAAGTCTCATGGATGCTTCCAATATGCTAACTGAAATGGGTAAATTCAATTGAAGCTTGGGGCATTTTTTATAACAAAAAGTAGGTAGGGAAGTAACAGATCCTATTTCATGGTCTTCTTTAGCACAGACTTTAGAGTTATATTTAAGTGCTTTATTAACCCATCATTCAATGGTGGCACACTGAAGTTATTAAGTGTTTTCAAAGCTGGGGCATTGCCTTAGACATAAATGGGTTTCCATGGCTCATGAGTATTTCTTTGGGAATGTCTGCCCTGGAGAACAGTAACACTAGCTGTCTGGTTACTGATACTGATTTTCACAAGAAAACTGATTCCGAAAACTTAGTGGCATAGTGAGTAATCAGTGGCTATTACTAGATGGCATAGTGAGCAATCGGTGGCTATTACTAGATGGCATAGTGAGTAATCGGTGGCTATTACTAGATGGCATAGTTCATAGGTTCATAGGTTCATACTAGGCTATCTGCCCTAGGGCATTTATAAGCCTAGCCAGAGTGTGTGTGGCTTTCACCACTCCTTAGGATGAGAATACTATACCCATTAGTTTGCTGTGCCTCTGTCCAGCAGTGATACAGAGATGATTCCCGGGGTAAACCTACGATCTCCCATCCACTCGTCAAGATTTCTCTTGAACAGAGTCAGTGAGGGGCTCTGCCTCACATGGACTGGGATTCTGTTCCATAGTGTAGGGAGTCTCTGGGTGATGAATCTGTCCCTCCAGCACGTCCTATTTATATCCGTGTTGAGGTTTAAGTCTCTTGCTCTCGTGGCTCTGGTGGATTTGGATTTTTGAGGTGGAGCATGTCCATTAATTCGGGTTGGACATGGCCTTGTATGTCAGGCACAGATCACCTCTGAGCAGGCGGTATGTGACTGAATAGAGCTGGAGTTTCTTCAGTTGGGCAGCGTATTACATATGTTTGAGCCCCTTTATCCTTTTGCTGAGGAACTTTGGGGTCTTTCCAACTGCTGCAGGTGTCGGGTAAGGTACATTCCGAATGGGGCATTGTACTCAATCATTGGTCTGATAAGTGAAGAGTACAGGGGTACAATGACCTCTCCTGATCTGGATGTGAATCCCTTCATGATCAGGTGGGCAATGTAGAAGGTCTTCCTAACCACTTTGGCAATGTGAGTGTCAAAAGAGAGGTTACTGTCAACTTGGGTCCCCAGGTCCCTGATAACTTCTTCCGTGTTTAATGGATTACCACTTATGTGGTAATTAGGGTTACCTTGTTTTTCCCAAAGGGTAGGACTATACATTTTTTGGCATTTAGCTTAAGGCCATGGCTCTGGCACCAGTTATCCATTTCTATGAGACCTTTCTGGAGGATGTCTGTGTCTGATGGAGTGTCAATTATGGTGCCCAGTTTGCAGTCATCTGCAAATTTTGTCAGCCACAATCCCCCTATGTTTGCCTGCACTTCAGAAAAATAAATGCCGAACAAGAGGGGGTCCAGGACTGAGCCCTGTGGGACACCGCTCGTGACCAGCTTAGAGTCTGACATGGCACCAGCAACTCTAACCCTGTGTGTTCTGTCCTTGAGCCAGTTTGCAACCCATCTTGTGACATATGGGTTTACATCTAAGCTGGTGAGCTTTTCTATGATGCCCAAGTGGGGTATTGTGTCGAACGCTTTTGCTAGGTCAAGGTAGGCTGTGTGAACTGCCTTACCCTCATCAATGGCCTTAGTGACTGTTTCGAAAAAGTCGACCAAGTTCAAGAGGCAGGATCTGCCCTTGACAAAGCCAAATTGGGTAGGATCCAGTGTCTGTAGGTCCCCAATGTCTTTATTTATGAGTTCCATTATGATCCTCTCCATAGCTTTGCAGACAAGGCTCGTCAAGCTTATGGGGCGGTAATTTCCAGGGTCCGTAGAAGCACCGCCTTTGTGGAGTGGGACCACAGTTGCCGTCGCCATTCTTTGGAGTGCGTATCGTGTAGTAAGGCTAAGATTAAACAGCAGCCTTATGTGTGGGTTTAGTTCCTCATTGAGTTCGTGTAGCACACAGCCGGGGACACCGTCCGGTCCCATTGATGCTGTGTTTTTGCTTTAGAGAGAGCAGCTCTCACCTGGGCATCTGAGATGTTTGGGAGGCTAGACTCTGGTGGGATAGATATTTCTCCTTTTGGGGGAGGGAGGGAGAAATTTGCACTGAACCTGTCTGCCAGTATGTTGGCAATGTCTGTGGGTTCAGTGATTTTTTATCATTTTGGACTAATTCTGAGCATATCTGGGAGTTTCCACCCAGGTTTCTAACATAGCTAAAGAAGGCTTTATGATTGTCTTTTGTGTCATTAGCGATTTTTCTCTCAAAGTTGGCCTTGGATGATTTTATGAGTGATCGTAGTTTTTGCTAGTATTGATCAGAGATGCCTTCCCATTTAGGGATTTTGCTCTGTCATGTAGTAGCTTTCTCCTCTTGTTGTAGAGTTTGTTTATGGCTGGAGTCCACCAGACCGGGCGCCTGCCTTTGGTGGAAAGGGTCTTGATTTTATTAGGGATTGCTTGATCCATACATTCCTGGAGGTGCTCGTAGAAGGCATTTGTAAGGGTTTCAGCAGCGTGGGTTGTGGTTTCCACTGGCTCGGGGGCCTTGAAGGATACCACTCCAGTCTTAAGAAGTGTGAAGTTTGCTTTTGAGAAGTTCTTCACTGTGGTCTTTTTTGTTGGGGGTGGGATGTGGATCTCCAGTGAGATTAATTTATGGTCTGATCTCACCAATGAGGGATAATACTTCCGGTGTGGAGCATTTTGTCCCCATGTTTGTGATGATCAGGTCTAGTATATTTTCTCCTCTTGTGGGAATGGTGACTAGTTGTTCCATAGCATTTGAGTTTATGAACTCAAGGAACCTTTGGGCTAGGGTGTTGGGGCTTGAGTAATGTTCCCAGTCTATGTTTGGGTAGTTGAAGTCACCCAATATGATGGTGTTTGGAGAGACATTCATACTCTCCAGTGTCTTCAGGAAGGCTGAGTGGGTTTCCTGAGTTTGAGAAGGTGGTCTGTAGCATGTTACAAACTGTAGGGCAGTTTTACCTATGGTTAATTGCACCTGGATGGTCTCCGATGCTTAGATGCGTTGCCACTAACCTGGAGGTGTGGGTATCCTTTATGAATATGGATACTCCCCTCCTTTTGTGGTTCGGTCCGGATTTTGGGGCGGGCATGATATGAGGTATAACCTGATAGTGCTGGGGTGCTCTCAGGAGCCTTGAACCAGGTTTCAGTCACAGCACAGACATCGATGTTCTCCATACTGAGGAGGGCTTGAGGGCGTGCATCTTGAGGTTTAGACTTCTGGCATTGAGCAGTATTACCCTTAGTTTTTCTCCATTTTTGTTTTCTAGGGCGGTAGGTTTATCATTTGAGCCTTGCCTAAAAAAGGCACTATGGGGGTGGCAAGAGCCTTTGCCAACATCCGGAAGCCCAGGGGTGACAGGTGCAAGCCGTCCCTTGCGAAGCAGCGTGGCTTGTCAAGCATGTCATCCCAGGCAGACAGACATTGGATCCCCTTAGAATGACACCAGTAATTAAGCCAATTATTAAAGCTGATCATTTTGTCTCTGTATTGTGGCATCATTCTTGGTGAGGGTAGGATACTGCTCAGGGTCAGGGTCATACCGGCCTGGGCTACATAATCTGAGAGCTCCTCTATGTCTCTTTTCATGTAGTGAGTAATCAGTGGCTATTACTAGATGGCATAGTGAGTAATCGGTGGTTATTACTAGATTTTACTAATAGACATACAAGATGTTCATTAAGGTCATTTACATGTATCCCATGTGCTTCTGATATAAGAGGTTTGAGAGGTCACTCAGTGGAAGTTCTAGTTTGGCTGGAGTCTTTTTATCACAGTAATATCTGCCTACTTAAGTACCTACTGCTGACAGTCCTGTTTCTAACTAGCCCCCCTCTTTTGTCATTAAAAAGGGAAACATGAGACTCTCTTCAGGTTTCCTTTCTTCCATTAAAGGAATTAATGCTGTGAGTCTATCCCTCTTTGCCTCTAAACAGAGGTCCTTTATTATTTAAAGGCAGACCTCACATGAGATCTCAGTCAGTCATTTTCTACAATTTCAAGCTACAATACACCTCATCTGTACTCCACTGTTCAAGTTTCCTTTTGAAAGAGACTAGAGTTTCTGCTAATCTCACATCAGTAGTCAACATATTCTAGCACTGGACAGCTCTAAAATGAAAAAGGCTGTACCTAATTTGGATTTATATTTTTTGTGTCCACTAATAACTGATTATTTCTCACTATTTTGTTGTGCTTTATAACTGAAATATTGAGGGACATCTCAAATCAGATTACCCTGAATATTCTGTAACACTCTGAAAACAAATTTATTTAATCACTCCATATAACTTAAATTTCTAACACCCTTTACGTTTTTGTTAAGAACTTTTGGACACTCTTCAGCTTTATAATATTAGCTCTTGTGCATATTCAAAAAAGCAACACCATATTCCATAGGTAGTTTTATTATAGATTTGTAAATTATTCTCAAAATACACCATTGATGATATAGATCTAAGAAAAATGTTATTGTCATATAACATTTCTTCAATGTGCCATTTGCATGTCCAAAACTAAGCGTTCAACCTACCTTTACTCTTAAATTTTCAAGATCCTCACATTCCATGATAGTAATGGAACCTAAGGGCTTTGAATAACCTGGGTTTAATTGGCATAGGTGCAAAACCTAAGGTTTGGTATTGTTAAATTTCACAGTGTTTAACTGTGCCCATTGAAACAATTTATTTAGCTCTGAAGAAGCATCTGATCATTTACTGAAGATGCAACATCTGCTATTTTCACATCAGCTGCAATGTTTTCCAAAACAGCAACAACCCATTACTGGAAACTTATAAATATCTGAAAACGAAATGGACCAAAGATGGAGGCCAGAGGAACCTATCTATTTATAATGTATTCTTGTGGTGTCACTTCCTATATACAGACTTTAGATGTTCAGCCACTCAGCCAGTTTCCAATCCAGTAAATAGCATACTGTTCAAAACCTCATTTTTTATTAGATCCAAGAATAGACATTTGTAGAACTAAATCAAATGACTAATTTTTAGAATATTCTCTCAATATTCCATATCCTGCACTATGGGGATCCTTCCTATCAGTTTCTGCACTGACCTCTTTCATTAACAGAGCAACTGCTTGTTTTCTGATGAGGTTCAATTTGTGATAAAACACAGGTTCTTATATCACTTCAACCAAAAACAGAACTGAGTTCCATTTGTAGAATTTATACATATCTCTTTCTCTTTATCAAGACTGTTTTTAACAGTGTCAAGCTGCAGCCTCCTCTATGTGTAGTAAGAATATGTTTATACCAAGGAGTTTCTAATGGGAATCCCTCATGCAACAATTTCCATTACACCTTAAATGAAAGGGGTCTTGACCATTTAAGATATCACATGTTAAATTAGGTACCAAAGATAAAGGCTGTAGTACTTCACTCAACAAAGTCTGAATTTATACATGTTGTAGGACACACACACAAATGATTCAAGCTGCTAGCAGAATCAGAGGAAGAACTGCACAAACTACAAATGTGTTGATTACATTGATTAGAAGAACAACAGCACTAATCAGCACTTTTGTGGCTTGTCGTGTTCTCTTGTGATTCTCCTAGCAGCTTGGATCATTTGTGTGTGATTTTTTCGAAAATGTTGGTTTGGTATATGTTGTAGGATACCCATTTCTGGCTCTATGAACACATATTACTTCTACTTCCCTTTTGGTATTTATGTCTACAACATATGGTTCCCTCATAAATGTGACCATCCCTTCACGTTTACCAGGGTGGTTCATTTGGCTAACTTGGTAATATTACAGAGACAATGTGCAGATTGTACCATTCTAGCAGTTATTCTAATCATATCCCATTAGCGCACATTAATTATCAGAATGTTGATTAGAAATCACATTTTTTTTAGGTACATCTAAAACATTAGGCAGTTACTGAGAGTTCTGGTGTTTTCACAAATTTATTTCTTAGTTCTAGGCTTGGTCGCTCCATGTTAAACAGTGCTTCATTTGACGGTAACTTTTCAGTTAGTACAACCAAATTATCCATATTATCAGAGTCATTCTGAAAAGCCCATTGTGTAATTACTTAGGAAAGCCCTTTTGACTTTATCATCTGCTAAATTGTCTATCATTTTTCTTCAACTGTTCACTTCTAATTCTAATCATAATTTTAAAATCTGCTTTAAATCAAATCTTTGTGATCTCATCTTACACTTTTACATGGATGAAATGTTCAGATATGAAATTTTATTGTGTGTCTCAAAGACACACCAGTTTTAGTTAGCTGCTTTTTTTTTTTGTTTGTTTTTTTAATTTTGATAACCAATATAATGAATACTTTCCATGTCCACATATGCCTTGAATGTTCCCAATATAAGCTGTGAAGACAAGATTTTTGCCCAGTCAGCCTCAGTCCAGTTTTCCTGGGTAGCATATTTTCAAAGGCAATAAGTAGGCTCTGATATTATCTTTACTCAGGTTTTTGTAGGGGTGAGTGGTATTTGGGGTAGTCAGTACAGTACAGTACAGTGGCTGTCATAGTTATCTCTTCCTTGAGATTGAAGAACCACTATATGATGAGCCAACTTTATGTTGTCAAAATACCATAGTTCACCCATAAAAAAAGCAGTCAGACTCAAAGAGGTCTTAAAACACACATATCAGAGAAATGTAACCCATTTGCAGACTGCAGTCAAGCATTGTAAACAGTATGCCACCCCCAGGGGATTCGGACACCTACCCAGTATACTGACACTGTACAAATTATTTCATGAATACACTGAGCCATCAAAGCAGTTAGACTAAAGGCATCAGCTTTGCTTTAGACCAAAATAAATCAATGCCACAGAGGGTCCAGTGATGGTCCAAGAAAATTTATTGAGATAACCTAAAATAAAAGTCTAAAACATTAGCACTTTTGTCCCAGAAAAAAGACTTTATCAGAATAATAAAATCCCAACACAGAGCCATTAAGTAGAAGAGTGAAAAAGATTTCATTGGTGGTTGGTTAATTAATAAATTGGTAAAACTCAAATATTTTAAAGGGCCAGACAACAAGTGCACAATGGAAAATATGTGTACTAAGTCCATAATGAACATTAAAACAGCACAATGAAATGCACCATTAAACAAAAAGTTGATCACATTAAAAGTGATAACAGGTCTATAGTAAGTATTATAAAAAAAGTATTATTTATAAAACATAAAAACATAAGCTATACCTTATTAGTCTTCAGTCTTAACACAGATGTGATTAAAATGCAGTCATTCAAACCAGGGGAAAGGTTGCCCCCAATCTAAATTGCCAATGCAGTTCATGTGCTTTTAAAATTTTGTTCCAGTCCCCCCCCCCCGGGATCCAGGGTGATCTTTTCTAATATATCAAAATAAAATTTACTAAAATTATTACATTGGAGGGGAATACCTATACAGGGCACTATTATCTGTGCTGGGATTTTATTATCCTGATGAAGTCTCTTTTCTGAGATGAAAGTGCTCTTGTTTTTACACCTTTTCCTTTACGTTATCTCAGTACATGTTCTTGGACCATTACTGGATGCCCTGTGGCATTGATTTATTCTGATTTCAAGTGTATCTTGTTGATGCTGCACCGTTTCATGCTTTTTATTAGCTTTGCTTTATTCAGACTGACATGGTGATATGCAGCAATATGTGTCTCGTGTGATGAATGGCAAGATGACAATGCATAACTGGATTTAATCTTTGCCATGAGTAATGCCTTTTGTCACTGGTTCTAAATATGGATCAATGTTGCTCTTTTAAACCCATCATGCAACATATGAACACAGAAAGATGATTTCTGTTTTATAAGCTCATTACAGGCATGTGAGTGCTATGCTTATTTTTTGACCAGATTAAAGGTTGGAAATATGAGTATAGGACAGAGATGAAAAAGGGAAGCAATCAGGCTTAGGACGGTAGTGGCGTAGGCCATATCTGTCAACTTCTTAGCTCAACTATGCTAGACAAATCCAAAGATCTAGCATTAGGTGACCTAAGCAGCTGCCTAGGGCCCCATGAAGGCAGAGGGGACCATAAAAACCCCCAAATTAAAAAAAAATACTGTATTTATATTTAATTTTGTTATTTGGATTACAATCCAATGATTCCAGCCTGCGGTCTGCCCACCTGTTTACTTTGTCAAGCTGCTAGAATGCAGATGCATGTGCATCGTTGTCACATACGGTGATTAGCTTCTTCCATTCTGTAGGAGTGTGGGGACACCCTCCTTTCCTTCAGCTGGTACTGATGCTTTTTTTTTTCAGACAGCAGGCAAACCAGGCTTACACCTTTACATTTTAAAATATCCCATATCTCCTCATGTACCTTGGCCATATTTTTTTTTTCATTTTCTAATCTATCCCCCCCACCATTTTGGTCTGTTCCCCCAACCGGATTGGTTCATTTGGCTCAGTGGCGGGTGCAGTAGTTTTAAAATGGCCTATTAAACCATGCTGCTGATCAATTGCTGCTTATTCCTGTCTCAGAGACTCCTACTTTAAAAAAAAAAGACTGTTTAGTACCAGACTGCCAGCAAGCAACATCGACCACCAGCCAATGAGATCAACTTGCCATACTGCCTAAACAAGATTGTTGAGCTTGGTTTGTTTCAGCTGTCCATGTTCTCTACAGTGCTTAGCCAGTGGAATGGACCAGATGAGTAAGAAGACAACTCAGGATACACTGATTACTAGTAAGCAAAAATATAGTGGGCTGGCAGTTAATTGGCTTTGTGTGTATAAAGTGTGAGCCAGTGAGTGGCATTACTACAGTGCTGGTATTCTTGACAGCACAGTGCATGATCCTGTCCAGATTTTTGCCCCATATTTTTGGTCTGTGATCCTCATAAAACTTTTTGTTTTCTGGCAAATCACTGAAGATAAAATATCATTAATAAATAATAAGGCTAGCCATGCATTTGAGTTACAGACTTCTTCTATCCTTCAGAAAATGCATGCTAATTGCTAATGCTAACACAAACCCTACTACTTTTTTGTTGTAACTTTATAAGGTTATAAGACAGCAATTTTTGAAATTTGTTGTTATTTTTGGGCCTTTGTTTGAGGAACGCAGTAGTGTATTACAGAATGACAATAACAGCATTTTTTAATACTCCTTCCAAATTCTGCCATATTATGCCAGGCGTGTCCTTCTTAATTCCTTCTAAACTGATTATGTTTGGAAAATAGGTGATGAATTACACCTTATAAATAATGACAATAATTAGTTATCCACTTTTGTTTCAGAAAATGTATACAAATTCACTTTTTCTATTCTGTCAGTATCTCAAGTTAATAGTACTAATATTTTAAAAGTGTCCCTGATTGTTCCTAATTATTTCTGGTGACTGGCTCATGACTTTTGTCAAAGATTGCAAGTTACACTAAATAATGACACTATTAGACTTATAGACTTATTTTACTTCAGAAAATGTATATTTATTTCACTTTTCTTATTCTGTCAGTGTCTCAAGTTAACAGTAACAGTGACTGGGAGATGCAAACAAGCACTGTGTGGGCATATGACACTAACTGGGGGAGTTCGCTTTGCATGGTTATACCTTACATGTTCTACCCAAAATGAATCCCTCCACCCTTCACATAGCCACTCATTAATGCTTCACTATACACTACTTGACTGTGAATCCCAGCATATGCCTCTCTTTGTTCAGTGGTTTGCCAGATGCACTTTATTGAGTCTCAACTCTTAACAAAAGTGAGCCTTACTGTTACTTATACTAAATCTGTTTGCACTGTCAGTTTTTTGTTTGTTTTATTGGCAAATACCTCTTAATGTTTTTGCTGTGCAACTTGAAATAAAAGCTTAAAATCTGAATCTTTTGTAGTTGTAAAAGTAAAGACTGGTTTGAACAGTGTTTTATGGTAACTGGATGAGACAACCAAATACTGGGATACTGATATGGTGAGGGCCGGAGGGGAAGAGGTGCTGGATGTGGGCATATGAAGTGGGGATGGGCATAACCAGGGGCCATGTTGGGGGTGGGGTCATGATAGGGAGGCATAAGGGGTAGTGGTCATGACAGGGGGGCCCTCAGTCCATTGTCTTGCCTAGACCCCCATTTGACCATGATCCGGTTCTGGGAAAAAAACATAAAAAATTTGATTAGTAAGTGCCAAACTCCCTGAAAGAATTTACATATAGATGATAGGAGTGTTCCATCTCAAGGTAATGGGACACATGACAGCAAGAAAAAAGAAATGCATCCAAATGGAATTGAGCCCATGCTTTTGTCACTCATGTTCTTTGCAGCAAAGCATTAGCCAGACATGCCAGAAAATCATTCATAGGGAAGGTATCAGTATAACACATTTCAGAGGAATGGAATACATGATAGCAAGAACAGAGAAATACACCTGCACAGATTTGAACCTATGCCTCTGTCACTCATATTTCCTGAACCTGAAAATTACCCAGGCATGCTACAGAAGTACTCATAGGAAAGGAGTCAGTCAAAGCACATTAAAGGGAAATGGAATACAGTTGCTGACTGAAACCAAACAACATAAAATGTGTCACCATCATGGAACCTGCACTTAGTGAACTGGCAATGTCCACATCCCTTCATGACTACAATGATCCATGGAAGCTGTTACAGTGAAGCTCTTAACTTTAAATTATGTAATAATTGCTTTATGATGCTCATTGATGCTCAGCTCATTTGCATAACAAATTGATTTATTGTTTGCGCATTACAGGGATTTTACTTCATTTTTGCTACAGGACAAGAAGTGTTATTTCTCTGTGGTTATAAACTGGACGTCTTTCTGTGGTCATATGTTGTACTACAGATGGCTGTACAACATACAGGGGTGGGGACATACACAAAAGAGAGGGAATACCATATTGGAGGTTAAGACTGGATGTTTGATGATGCATTCTCTGCTAGCTTACAGAGACATTTTTCAGGACAGTGTTTATAATTACCCCAGTGCTCTCAATTCTCTAGTCTACTCCTATACATCTCTCTACTCCTTTCAATCTCTGCAGGAAATAGAGACATGGAGAGGTCAAAATAAGAAATGGAATGGTGGTATGCAGTGGCAAGTTACTTGTTTAGCTAAAAGATGGTATACTTTCAGTAGTGAAGTGGTGACTGCTCCCTAACATCAGCTTCCTATCAGCCGAGGAGGTTAGGCTGGCATTGATTTATGTCACTGTATTGAAGATGGCAGTTTTCTCCAATGTGTGGGATGCTAGAAGCATGAATGACAGCACTTGCCAAACTATTCCAGGCATCAGTCTTATATTGTGACCCAGTATAGCCATCCTGCAGAAGCCACCAGCCATGTCTAAGGAGGATGTCCAGAAAAATCTTGAAATCCTTCTCACACCACCTCTGTGCTTTAAACAGAGTACATCCCTCACCTTCTCCAGCCATAATTGTCTCACCTTCAAATATCTCATGATAAAAGACACAGAACTGGTGCCCAAATAGTTCTTACATGTTTCATTTTCCACTCATTGACTAGCACCAGCAGGCAACTCAATTGTGAAATAAATGGCAATATAAGAAATTAGAGACACTGTATTATTCTACCTCAAATGAGACTTAAAGTTGTGAAACATGGCCATCCTCCATACATCTGTTTGCTGCTGATAATACATGCCAAACAGTGACTCCATCTTCAGATGGTTACTAATGGGATGAGAAAGCTCTCGCTTCTATCTACTATGCACACATTAGGGGTGTGGACCTGCCCGCTGGTCCTCAGGCATTTGCATTGCATTGTGTAGAAGTCACCATGATGTTTATCAGGTTTGCTCATTATTCAAATTGAGAAATTCAGATACAGTAAAGAGATGAGCCCCGATTAATATAATCACCGCACCCAGTGCGATGAATCTACACCATGCCAGACAGACAGCCTCATCATGCTAAGGAAGAAGTTTTAGAGCACAGACTTCTAGCCACGATAGTGGTTCCTCCAGTGCACTTCCTTTTAGAGCCAGCTCCCTTTTTTACCCAGGCAAATGATAGTAACTGTGCCTTACACTTTCTACTTTCTTAGTTGGCTTGCCTATGGGCATGCAGAGGATGGTGATAGTTTTCCACACACTCAAACATTTTTGCTCATAAGACCCTCTTGCAGATCCATGTTTACAAAGGCTGCTGAAAACTAACACCATATACTACTTTGCTCTGCATGAATGCGAGCATTTGACTGTACAAATCTAAAGTGGGCACAGTGTCACTGCATGGCATTTAATAATTTCTAAATCCCTCTGTCATGTTGTTTTGCCTCGTTATCATATGTGGACTTTTGTTATGCAGCCATTAGTATAGAAGATGTTATTTTAGCTGACCACATCATGTTGCTGGGTATTCTGAATCACAAATACTCTGTTTGTTGTGCAAACTTGCTTACTACAATCAGGTAAAGTTTATGGAATCTGACCCACTGTGTGTGCATGTTTGTGTATGTGACTGTTAATTATTAGACAGTCCCTTTGTAAGTTAAAGAAGTAAAGGTAAATAGTTTATCGTATGCCAATTTGTTTACTAGGACAGTGCTTCAAGCTCATATCTCAGGCTCAACCTGATATACAAAAAATGCAAAACACTCTAGTTAAATGATCAGACACTAACTGTGTGAGTTGGACGTTCAGTCATTATATAAAACAGGCAGGCTGTTGTCTATAAGTGAGGTACTGACTACAACTTTATCAGGTTTTTAAAAAGGTATTGCTTAAAACTTTACATTATTTATAATATTAATTACAGTAGCCGTGGTGGTGCAGTCTTTAGCGTTGTTGCCTCACAGCAAGAGGTTCTCCCATTCGATTATCCTGTTTGATTCTTGGCTGGAGCACCTTCTGTGGGGAGTCTGCATGTCCTCCCTGTGGTCGAGTGATGTCTAAAGACATCTGGGTAGGTGTGTGCGTGAATGGGTGTGCCTTCTTTGAAGGTTGGGCGTCGGGCTGGCAACTCGGCACCGTAAAAATCCACTGCCATTCATTTGCGGACCAGAGTTCCACTGTGGCAATCCCTAACCCAGAAAAGCCGAAAGACTTTTATTTATAATATTAATTACAACAATATACCTAAGTCATACTCAAAGCTAAATGTGTAAAAAAAAAAAAGGTAGCTATAGTGAGATGCTTTAAATATGTTTCTGAATGTTACATACCAAGTGTGATCAGGATTTAATCTCCAAACTCTACATTTCAAAATCACTCAACTTGTCTGTTATACTTCAATATATGAACAGGAAACCAACAATTATAAACAGGTGACGACCAGCTGAAATGAGAACCAATATCTTTTTTTTTAAAAAGACAATCATTTCAAAAGTTGAAGAAGAGTAAAGTAACAGATCTATAATAGTATATCTTAAAATATATTTTTAAATGTTGTTTGTTGTTGTATCTTTCGGCTTTTCCCAGTTAGGGTTCGCCACAGTGGAACTCCGGTCCGCTAATGATTGGCAGTAGATTTTTTACGTACCGACTTGCCAGGCCTGAAGCACAGCCTTCAACGAAGGTACGCCCATTCACGCATGTCTCCACACAGAAGACGCTTTAGCTGAGAATCGAACAGGACGTCTTACTGTATTAGCTATAAATAAGAGTTTAGGTTTGCAAGCAGATAGTGTGCAAGAAACCAGAATATGAATTGCAAGCTTGTACACAAGCTGTAACCATCAAGTTCTTAAGTAATATATTCAAAAGTCAACAGACTTGGAATATTAAAAAATGAAATCAAATCAACAGTTTATTTGAAACTGTCAACCCTCCCCACCCATCTAGCATAACACAGTTCCTTTCATACATGTAATCTGGCCTTTTATTAAATTACCTCTTTGGTCTTTTTTTTTCCGTGATGTGTGCTCTTTATATTCATGACCTTGCCTACTTAGTCGATTCTTTGCTTCTGACCGTGGCTAATGCTGCCTTGTTCCATTTGTCATCTGCAGCAGCACACTTCCTGATCTTTATTATTCAGTTTTGACTCCTTAAGCTGCTTTAAGGAACACCAGCATAATTAATACCCTATATTCTGTCACTCACTGTGGTTTTTACTGCTCTAGGATGGAGATGATTCTTTTTAAAGTTTATTCCCTGTGAACAGAAGTAGAAATCTGTAGCAACTAAAAGATGATTAGCTTTTAGCAGAGATTTACAAACTGCAGAGTCCTAAAACTGACTCGCTGATGAAGATGCTGTTTATTTTAAATTACATTTTTAGGAAGATCACTTTTCACAAACAAAACAATAATGACAAAGAGCCCCAGACATTCCTATATGGTTGTAACAATGAAATATTCCAGCACCATAAAAGTTATCAACTTTTACATGGGACAAAGGCAGCAGGTAGCACATATAAAAATATATTTAAAATATTCTGTGTTTTTGTGTCCATTGCCCCCTCCATCTCTAAATTCAAAAACTCCCTCAAATCACATCTCCTTAGTAGCTGGTTATGTCCCTGTATCATATAACCTTACCCATACTGCTATTAACTCTCGAAATTGCTCTCTGATCACCTGCATGCTTGTTCATTTGAAAAGTTGAACTTTTAACTGTAAAATTTATTTGATATATTTTCTTCTCTTGCCAATGTGTAACTGACATTGGCATTTTACTTATTTTCTATACCATCATTTATTTGTTTTTACTTATTTCTTGTTATATTACTATGTTCACCATATATGTTGTAACCTGTTTACTACATCTTATTTGTGTATTATACTTCCTGTAATGTTTTTGTACAACTAAATGCCGGAGCTTTTCTCCCTGGGCCTCCACTGAAAATGGACCTGGTCCAGTCGGAATTTCCCGGTTAACAAATGTAAAATAAATAAATAAATAAAGTTTGGTGTGCACCATAATAACATCAGAATATTTCAGACATACTTATGCTTCCATATTTTTGATCTAGTAACTTTTTTATATTTTTCACTGACTCTAAGCATGTTATAAAAAATATTCTTCCTAAAAGGTTGATCCACCACTTGCAGTGACATGATGGTACTCTTAGACAAGGGTCAGCTAAAACACTGCTTTCTCCTGGTTCAAATCTTATTTCATAGACACATTTAACATTAGTTAAGGTTAAAAACATAATTAGATTATATATTTTAGCAATATTTCAAAAGAAACACCAAACCAACATTTTTGTGCCGGAGTTTAATAAGCTCATGTAATTAAAAAAAGGGGGGGCTGCCGCTTCCCTTATAGCATGAAGGAATGATGATAAGTATTAATTACAGAAACTGACATCTGTTATTGTACTTGAAAAAGGTGAAGAAGGTCAGTCCAGCCTATGCTTATTTCATACGGACCAGCTGCTATCAGATTTTGAGTTGACTGACAGAAGTATTGTAGGAATGATATTTAAGTAACTGCAGTACAGTCTTGGAACTTGCTTTCAATCTCAACACCTCCAAAATGTGGAACACTTACTAATGACTTTAACTTTGAGGCGCACAGCATGGTTATTTACTAGTACTTCATACCTAAAAAAGTTGTCTTTTGACAAGCTAATATGATTCTGTATTATGTACCTTGGAAATTTGTTAAAAAATGAATGTATTTCAAACCCTTTCACAGTGGAACAGCATAAAATACAATTTTCAAGACTTAAAATGAGATACAATTGAGAGGTATGCTCAGTAATATTGCTCTGTTTTCTTACTGAAATTACATGCTGTTGTCAATCAGTTGTTTGCATGAGGTAGGAGGGGCAGGGGTGGGGTTTGCTATTGCACTTTCATTGTGTTGCTTCTTTGACATACAGCCATTTTATCTGTGGCAAGTCAAAGTTCAAAGTTCATTTTAGTAATAACACATTTGTTTCCTCACTGGACAGTTCTCATGATGCCAGAGAAGATCATCAGAGGAGGCCTATCCCATGCAAGTCAAAAGCAATAATTTATAAAATATAGACAGATAAAACTCAATAACTTGGCCATGTGCTACAGCTAATGACTAATGTTGACATTTCAGAAGTCCTAGAAATTAATTAACAATTTTACACACGGTGCAAAGGTTAGCATTGTCGTCTCACAGCAAGAGGTTCTCCCATTCGATTCTCAGCTGGAGCCTTCTGTGTGGAGTCTGCACGTCCTCCCCACGGTCGAGTGATGTTAAAGACATGCAGGTAGGTATGAGTGTGAATGGGCATGCCTTCATTGAACGTTGGGCATCGAGCTGGCAACTCGGCACCATAAAAATCCACTGCCAATCATGAGCGGACCGGAGTTATGCTGTGCCGACCCCTAACTGGGAAAAGCTGAAAGTCTATACACACACTTACAGTTAAGCAGACCTGAAGCCTGCTTCAATGTACGTGTGTGTGTGTGTGTGTGTGTGTGTGTGTGTGTGTGTGTGTGTGTGTGTGTGTGTGTAATATTATAGATAATATATACACATTTATGTAATATATTTTATGTATAATATATGTTATATTTATATATATTACACATATATATATGTGTGTGCATGTGTATTTATGGGAGTGAAAATTGTTGTTGACTAGGTCTGTTCATCAATATGTGATAGGGGCAGTACAGCTTCTTGAAATTTACCAGCTTTACATACATACATACATACATACAAATGTTCAAGCATGGGTATTAATGCCCTTCTAGCTTCCCAATATACCAAAACATTTGTTCCCATAATAAATGTCCAGGCTGTTCTTAAAAATATCTAAACTAGTACTTGTTTTAATGTAATTTGATAGTCTATTCCAAGCATCAGCTACTCTGTCAGAGAATAATTAATACACTTCTCATTCCTATAGAATCTTCTACGTAGGTTATCTGATGATTCTCTAGTACTTTTTGATAACCCCAAACATTCCCAGAGGTAGTTGTCCCTAAATGTCTTATATACCTGAATAAGATCTCCTCTTAAGTATCTGTAAGAGACACTGTACAAGTTCAGATATTTTAGTCTTTCATAATAACTTAGATTTTCACATCTATGGATGCATTTGGTGTATTTCCGCTGTATTCTTTCCAGTTTATTCATGCTTGTTTTCCTATAGGGTTTCCATATCGTTATTCCATACTCAAGTTTGGGTCTAATGTAACTAACAAACAATGACTTCATTATGTTTGATTTCCTAGACTTTATAAATCTTTCTATACAACCTATAGTTCTGTAACTATCATTAGCCAATTGGTTGATATGATTAGAAAAACTCATAGTTGAATCTACCCATATACCCAGGTCCTCAAATGAGTCTACAGTTTCAATCACTGTGTGCTGTATTAAAAATTCACCTTTCAGTTCCTGTCTCCCAAATCTCATATGCTTAATTTGTAATGTATTTATCAACATATTATTCTCCTGAGCCCAAATGGTCAATTAATTAACAGCTTTTTCACTTACAGATTACAGTACAGTGGGGATCGGGGAATAGGCCCTTTCTGGATTCTACAGAACAATGCTGGAGTAAGAGGGAGTATGTGGACTCATGCTGGAATAAGAGGGAGTATGTGGACTCACACTGGAGTAAGAGGGAGTATGTGGACTCATGCTGGAGTAAGAGGGAGTATGTGGACTCACACTGGAGTAAGAGGGAGTATGTGGACTCACGCTGGAGTAAGAGGGAGTATGTGGACTCATGATGGAGTAAGAGGGAGTATGGGGACTCACGCTGGAATAAGAGGCAGTATGTGGACTCACGCTGGAGTAATAGCAAGTATGTGGACTCACGCTGTAGTAAGAAAGAGTATGTGGACTCAAGCTGGAGTAAGAGGGAGTATGTAGACTCACGCTGGAGTAAGAGGGAGTATGTGGACTCATGATGAAGTAAGAGGGAGTATGTGGACTCACGCTGGAATAAGAGGCAGTATGTGGACTCACGCTGGAGTAATAGCGAGTATGTGGACTCACGCTGTAGTAAGAGAGAGTATGTGGACTCAAGCTGGAGTAGGAGGGAGTATGTGGACTCACGCTGGAGTAAGAGGGAGTATGTGGACTTATGCTGGAGTAAGAGGGAGTATGTGGACTCACGCTGGAATAAGAGGGAGTATGTGGACTCATGCTGGAGTAATAGCGAGTATGTGGACTCACACTGGAGTAAGGAGTATATGGACTCATGCTGAAGTAATGGGAAGTGTTCCCTGGAGTAAACAAAGGGAGTGGGAATAGAAGGGTCTCATTAACTGGGAAGAACTGAAGCAAGGTCAGGACGATAGTAGCATGAGGTCAGTGATGGAGCTGTAGCAGGATTTCAAAGTGAGGGAAGGTGACTAGCTAGGCTTGGGAACAACTGAAGGGATAAAGGAGACAGGAGAAAGCAAGGAGCAAAAAATTAGGGCTGCTGCTGCCAAGGACCAAGAGGCAGGGAATTAAGAAAGGAAGTATAAAGACTTGAGTGATAAGAAAGGTGTGGTAATTGTAAAAAAGGGCATAGAAGTTAGAGGAAGTGGTTTTGATTGTGGAGGAATGGGAAATAGTGTGAGGTAGTGTACGTAAGCTGGAAAACTGGTTAAAACTTAGAAATCAACAAATGAGGTTGCTTTATCAGTAGTATCAAATGCCACTAAAGTTGTTCAGGGAAGGATGAATTAAGCCAAACAGGTGCTGGAGATGTGGGGTAGAGGAGACAGGTATAATATAATATAGGGAGTGCTGAAAATGTATCTTGCATTAGAGTGGAAAAGAGGGACAGGTTTGCCATATAATATATCAGACACAGTTTTGTTTAAGTTGCCAGAGGGGGTATATGTCTGCATTATAAAGATACTAGAACTAAATCAGTAATACCAGATGGATAGTTCAAATGTCTAAAACTGTTAATTTTCAGAATATTTCATGTTGAGAAATTTACTTGTTTTTGTGATATTTTGGGATAGTTATAAGGAACCTGAATATGTTAATACTTATTGCATACAGATGTGTTTCATCTGTGGAGAAGTTTGATGCATATATTATGTAGCATGGTAACATGTTAAGGTTGTGGAATATATTCTATAACTCAATAAAAAAGATAAAAAACAAGACAACAGCAAATGTCAAACATTGCTTTTCTCCTTTAAAGTTGTTTTTTTTTTGGGGGGGGGGGTCAGGCTCCCCTGTACCACCTCAAAGTTATATAAAAAAAACAAAGATTAACATACTGCACTGGAAAGGGCAAATGAAGCATTATGGAGAACAGAAATATCTGGCTTAGTACATGTACATCTACATTTTCAGTCAGTCTTGCTATTTCAAGATTCATGCTAACAATTGTCAGAATTTCAAACTGTCACCCATTTTTGACTCCATTCATAGCTTCTGTCTTGAAATGCTAAGTTTCAGTGTTCCATGTTCCAAAACCTCATACTATATCTCTCCATTTTTGTCCATATGTTGTATTACTGCATTCATCCAAACTACAGTTGCCTAGATAATGTGCTGATGATGTATTCTGCACCCTCTGCATTATACTTTTCCCTACTACCACTCACCTGCTCACATTTTATAAAGTGCCATTACGTTACACTGACCTGCACAATGATCAGTTTTATGGGACATGGTTAAAGAATTGATTCCTACTGACTTATTCATGAAGTGTTCTGCACATGGTAGTATATTGTCATTACATACACACATTTTGTCAGAGATTCCTACAGACTGTTAACAGTTTAGACTACAATCACATTCTTTATCTGCTCCTTCAAACTGTCTCATGCAAATAATGACAGTAGCCTTAACTTATAACTTTCTTTTCTGATTATATGATACTATAAACATTAGTGAAGCTTTTCTCACTGGGCCTCCACTAATAATCATCTTGGTAACCCCAGCAAACCTTGTAACTGTTAGGAACTATTCCGAAGCAAACTACATCCTGTTAAGCCATAGTTTATCAAAATTCATTGCACTTCTCAGCCCTTTGTTCACAGCAACCTATGCAGAATTGTTTACTGAGACCCTTTACAACCATGTAAATGGGTGTATAGAGGATGCTGTACCTACTAGAAGTAAGGCCAAAACAAACTCTAAAAATAAATCACATTGGTGGAATCTTAACCTTAATAAGGTAGATAACAAAGGAAAAAAGTTATGACTGAAATCAGGAACAGCAGTTCCCATGATGATAGCAGCTCTCTAATTAAACTAAACAGGAAACTAAGAGGACTAATTAAGTCCAACAAGACCTGTTATGAGGTCAACATAGCCTCACAGGCAAAAGACAACCACAAGGCCTTCTACAGCTATGTCCAAAACCTCAAAGGCAACACACATTAGTGTGCCAAACTGGTGGTCAGTGATGAAACTTCAATGAGCAGAGCAACATAGCAAATTTGCTGGCTAACAATTTCAGTTCATAATTCAACCCAACTACCCCCCCCCCCCCCACACACACACACACACACCTTCCTCCATGAAATACCTACTAACATATAACAATCCTAACTATTAACAGGGAGCAGATCTGTTCATTAAAAGGGGGGGGGTTCAGCAAAGAAGCCTGAGAGCAAATTGGATATTTTTGGTAATTGTTAAATGATAGATATTTTTATAACTTTTCAGGCTATCAGACAACATTTGTAGACAGATTAAGGCAGTTGATGTAGCATGTAGAGTGGTGGCAGTATAACTACGATCCACCGTTTATAACAAAGTATAGTAGTTAGTAGTATGCTGAGTTATTTCACAAACAAATGAAATGGAGGGAAAAGGAAGATAGATTCAAGCTGTTTTGAAAACACTCTAGGATTGTCTGTACTCAGCCACACTCAGAATGAGGGTTCAGTGTCACTAATTATGATAAAAGAAAGGGCACAAGTATTTATTGAGCACACTTGGGGAAACCCAGCCGGCAGTGATGGTCAGCTGATTGAATTGCAGGCTCTGAAAAACAGGAGTTAATGCTCATGTTTCTAGAAGCATTCAGTAAGATCACAAGAGAGCATTGTAGTTTAGAATAATGGAATGACACAGTTGTAATAGTAATGCCAGAGGAATGGAAAGGTCTGACTCCATACATAGCTCTCAACTGGACAGATTTTTACAGACTGTCCAGATTTTTTATTCATATTTTTGGTCTGTTCCTCATAACATTTAAGGTTTTCTGGCAAATCATTGAGAACTGAAGTCACAAAATAATGACATACATTTGAGTTTCAGATATTATATGCTTTAGAAAATACATGCTAATGAAAACCATGTTATTCTAGCAACTTTTTAAGTTTATAGCAGCAATAATTAAAGCTGTCCCTGATTTTGGGCCTTTGTACCCCAATTATTTTTACTTACTGCTGGAAGATTAGAGTGAAGCAGAGTAGATGTGGGTATGTGATATGAGAATGAGAGGAGGGTGAGGTTTGAGCTAAACTGACCCACTCCTAGGCTAGCTGTGCATTCTGCTCCTAGGCTAACTGTGCATCCTGCTCCTAGGCTAGCTGTGTAGCTGTGCATCCTGCTCCTAGGCTAGCTGTGCATCCTGCTCCTAGGCTAGCTGTGTAGCTGTGCATCCTGCTCCTAGGCTAGCTGTGCATCCTGCTTCTAGGCTAGCTGTACATCCTGCTCCTAGGCTAGCTGTACATCCTGCTCCTAGGCTAACTGTGCATCCTGCTCCTAGGCTAGCTGTACATCCTGCTTCTAGGCTAGCTGTACATCCTGCTCCTAGGCTAACTGTGCATCCTGCTCCTAGGCTAGCTGTACATCCTGCTTCTAGGCTAGCTGTGCATCCTGCTCCTAGGCTAGCTGTACATCCTGCTCCTAGGCTAACTGTGCATCCTGCTCCTAGGCTAACTGTGCATCCTGCTCCTAGGCTAACTGTGCATCCTGCTCCTAGGCTAGCTCTACGCCTTCAGGCTCAGCATATCTGATGTCATTTTATATTAGCTCTGTTGAATGATGAGCATTGTGTGTGTTAGGTGTGTAACATAGTTAAGGGTTTTGTAGTTGTCTTTCACCGGGGTGACTATGTTTACCTCTTATCCATTTGATCAAGGACTGCAGTTCCATGTTAAGTTTAGCAAAAGCATGTTTAACATCTTTATAGTTATATCGATTATTGAATGCAATGAGTTTTTTCTCCAGATCTAGCATTTTATTATGAAGCAATGAAGTTTAAAATGTTGTATATTTTTTTAGTTAGAAGTTACAAAGCAAGATAGAAAAATCATACCACAAGCTGTTACTGTGAAAAAAGATTTAAGAGAAATATAATTAGAGGATATGAGTATAGGAAGGGAAGGTTTACCAGGATATGAGTATAGGAAGGGAAGGTTTACCAGGATATGAGTATAGGAAGGGAAGGCTTACTGGGATACGAGTATAGGAAGGGAATGTTTATCATATGTGATGAAGCAATCTTGGTGGTATGAGAAGCAGTTATCAAACAGAAGAGAAATGCTTGTTTGGTCTACTTATGTTTAGTATATTAAATGAGTGGTGACTGTGTCCTTGGAAAGAAATAAGTACTAAGGTACCATATTCCAAACAGAATGAGATAATAAATGGATTCCATGGAAACAATTATTTGATAATTTTGGACTTTCAAGATATTTAAAGACAAAATATGAAGGGATTATGACTATAGCAAAAAAATTGGTTTTGACAAAGCTTATACAAAAGAAGCAGAATGTGAAAGAAGCAGAAAATAAGACAGATGTGCTAAGGCAAGAGTAGGGGAGTAATTTTAGGATGGTGATAACCTCAACAGAATGGGAAATTCTTTGTTGGATGCTACAATGTGTTATTAAGTCACACGTGTTTTCCTAAAATATCTTCACATATATTTTTATGAGTATATGACACTTAGTCATATAACCAGATAATCGAGATGAACAGAACAAAATTGACAAAAACTGGATGATCCAAAAAAAACAGCCTATTTTCCAGGGATGCAAGCCCCCTCCACCCCTCCATACCCCTACCAATTATATATACTGACCTCAAATTTGCTCTACAGTAGAGAAAGGGCAAACTAACCAATCTCCACTGCTCACAATCTAGCAGAGAAACAAAGGCAACGATGTTCCATCAGCTGATTTTCGATCAGCTGTGACAGCTTATTTTCTGTGCTATGATCACATCATTTGATTACCTCAGTGATACCCATTTATATACACCAAAGTTGCTAAGAAAAATTTTCCCAAATGCAAATGCATCATGTTTTCGATCTGAAATGGAAGTTTAAGGGTGCTTGGAAACGTTTTGTTTTTGTTCCAGACTGACTTATTCTAAACAAGAAATGCAATTAATAATAAAGGGACTGTTTAAACATGAAATGCAGATCATAATGCAATTAAAGTTACTGGAATATAATTGCATGTTGTAATATGTTAAATTAGAAAGTATTATTGTTTTCTTTTTGATATCAGTTGCTAAGAAGTAAAAAAAAATTGTGAATCATGATTTTATTAATGGATGAGACAGAAAACAGTAAGAGAAGAACAGTAGGAAAGACATCTTGATAAAAGTATAACAAATAATGGCTACCATGGAAAATGTTCAAACAGGAAAGTTGGAATAATAAGGCAGATTAGGAGAGGATGCATTCACTACTTTCATTTATAAATGTTTGTAAATTTGCTGTAAAATGAAGCGCTTCTTATGTAACATAGTCATGTGTCTAAATAGTAAGAAATCAGTAGGAAACATCCTACTATGTTACTCCATGTTCTTTGTTTACTTCTTGAGGATTTCTGCTGTTCTTTTTATTATATTTATTGAACTAAATGATAAATATGAATTGCAAGTTCAACTGGAATTGTATATAATACTGGAGAGGTGTGAAAGCTATATAGGATCTGACACGTACAAACTGTAATATGATTAAAGAATGTCCTTTTAAAAATTATGCAACCCTATGAACAATGAGTCCACCATTTTTAGTTCAGTAAGTGTATGTTTAGTAGGTATAACTCAGCTATTGGCTACATCCTCGTTATCGGTGACTCAGTTGTTAGGCACACAGACTCTACACTCACTAGGCTGGACAAGGACAGAGTGACACCTATATTCCAGGAACAAAAGTTAGTAGACATAACTATGGCACTCAAATTTTCTTCTTCAGCAAGTATGACTATGGCATGATTGTACTCTATGTGGGGGTAAATGATCTGTTATGAGAACTCAAGACCATGCAGAAAAAATCATGCTAGAATGTACTATGCTACCTTCAGCTAAGGTTAAGACACTGGCTCTTAGTGAATCCCCCCTTCACCTAGAGTGATGCCTAGATACAGGAAAAAGATGATTGGGTTCAACACTTGGCTACGTTGCTGGTGTCATTCCAATGGGATTCAGTATGTATCACCATGTGACAAAATGATCAGCAGTCTAACTGCAGAAAATGGTCGGAAGCTTTCATACAAACGTTTTTACACACTTGATGCTCCATTTGCCTTTTTTGGCTGAGTTCATCTAATAAACATTATAGTCTGATAAATGTATCCACTTCCAAACTGGATGATATTAAGGCTTTACTCTGTGCCAGGAATCTTAATAATAAACTGCCTGTCTCTAAGCACTTCTACATTTGGGACATGTCCATGTATGTGTTGCTACTGAGACATGGCTCAAATCCTTAGACAGAACCCTTCTGTGCCTGCGTTTTGTGTGTTACACCTTCAGAGCTATCAGTGATGGTGGTGGAATGTCAGTATACATTGGGTGAAATATTACTTTAAAACAGATACCCACAGGACACTTTCCCCAGATACACAGACACCCCCCCCCCCACGTGAGCTGGATCACTTTCCATGGTTCCAGATGGCCATGATAAATTCCTGGCATTCAGACAGGATATTCCTATAAACAACAGTTGTTTAATCCTTGGTGGTTTCAACTATCCTTCCACTGAATAGAGCTTCTACACTTCAGATACTGGGTATGCTTAACATTTCTTGGACTGGGTAAAAAAAACACCCTGGACCAGTTAGTATACAAACCAATGACAGGAATAAATATTCTTGACTTAGTACTCACAAAACTTGTTTCCCTGTCTCATCTTCTCCCACGGTTGGAGCTTTATTATTAGTACAGTTTGACCACAATCTAGTTACCTTTACCATCAAAACTTCCACTCCCTTGTTTACAAACACCACCTTCTTTAAAGACTTCAAAAAAGCCAACCTCATTTAACTGTATGATGAAATCTCTAAATTTACCCATTTTTACCTCTGTAATAAGCCAGTTATGCAGCCAGTTACACAAGTGATTTTTATAAAGTAGTGCTCTAACAGTCTCTTCCAAACCCAAATATGGTAGTAAATTCAAAAATAAACTATCCTTGTGATCTGTTGATATAAACAAACTGTATAACTGAGGGAAGAACCTCCTTAAACTGCCTTGTAGGTCTACAGCATCTAAACAGTATTGAAAACTTCACTGGGAAACTGAAAGCAACTATAAAGACCAGTGAATTATCACACAAATTAAGACAAGTAGCAAAAGCAAAGGATAATTACAGGATCTTCTTTAGCTATTTCGGAAAATGTAGATATACGTCTCAGTTCTGCTACAAGTTTCTCTATAATGGAGCTTCCCACTTAAACCCAAAAGATACTGGAAACATACTGGCTAGCAAATGTGCATCAAATTTCCCCCCTGAATCTACCATTTCCTCTCAAACCTTTGGTGGGTTCTTCTCTTCTCCTTTATCACTAATTAACATGTTCTTAAAAATCTTTCAGAGACCAACACCACTTCCTGCATGGATACAGACAACATGCCAGGTTGTCTAATAATCAGTCTTAAAACATGCACTTGTTGATCTCCTCCTCCAACTGCTAAACTAAACCTTTCTGCAGGCGATGTTCCTGAATCGATTATCCTAGTGCACTGCTGCAGTAATGCCCCTCCTTAAGGGTAGACCCATTACAGACTCAGAGAAATATATACCCATGTGCCTTATGAGCCTTATCTGTGAAGCCGTGGAGCCCATCACCATCAACCTTATAAATCATGACATCAAAAATCTTATTAAGCTATACCAGCTGCAATGTGGCTTTGTCAAGGGCAGGTTCTGCCTGCTGAATCTTGTCAGTTTCCTTGAGAATGTCATTTAGGTGGTCAACAATAGTTACACCATCCATGCTGCTTACCATGATCTGTCCTAGACATTTAATACTGTACCCTATGATGGAATTGCTTATATGTTGATGATCTTAAACATAAGTCCGAACATAGTAAGACAGATAGCCAACTGCCACAGAAAGTAACCAATAGTGCCCCCAGGGATATTTGCTGGGCCCCCCTTCTATTTCGGATTTTTCAGAACTCCAAACTGATAACAATGATCTCTGGTTAACAAAGCTTGCCGCTGATTACAAGTTGGGTGAGGTTATAAAGTCCTCTTCAGATACATATACCCTCTAAATGAACCAACTAAATAGCCATAAATGCAGCATCATCTCCTTTGGAAAACAGAAGCCCTCTGCATATTACTGCACTGAAAGTACCCCTTTACCACATGAATCAGGGATCTGTGCATCTGGGTTGATGGCTCCCTCTCCTTCTCTCCTTTAAACCTTATGTGCAACCTGCAATTAGGAAATTCTTCTGTATTTTGCACCTAATTACCAAAAACATCTCTTTTAAAACTAAGGAAATCATTGTCCATCTGTATTCTATCCTTTTCAGAACTATTATTGAATATAATGCACCCTTTAGTATGTATTTGGTTAGGCATATTAAAACACTTGCATCAGAGATCTAAACCTTCAAAAAGAAATAACTAAAACAAGATGGAGAGCTAGGTTCCTCACCCAATCTCCCTTGCTATGAAGTAGAACCCTTGGCATGTCAAGAGATAAGATTTCCTGTCATCTTCACATATAATTTAGACAGCTGGATGAGGGACCTTAAATTTACAGTAGGACTCACAGGTATCACCCTCTTCACAAAAGGAGGTACAGCTTGAGGGTGAGTAATGTCATCTCTAAATCTGTCTATAATTTTGAAGCTTTTCTCCTGGGGCCACTACTGAAAAGGAGTGAATATCCCAATCTGACTTTCTCTATCAACTAGAGCAAAACAAATAAATAATAATAGTTTGGAACTGAAGAAGTGGACCGTGAATAAAAATGATCTGAAGAGGAAGATAGTACAGTTGTGTAAAGTCTTGCCATAATAGTAACAGTAGATGTCCTCTTCACTTTTGCAGTATTCCTTACAGTAGGGATCCCCTGCCAAGGGTAGCCCAATATCCGGCCAGTATACCAAAGCCTTAGGTTGTAACAGGGACATTGTATGTCACAAATATGATCCCCTCTCACAGTGTAGGACATAAAGGTGATGTATGGCATACCATCCTCAGAAATGAAAAGCCCCAGGAGAAACAACAGTCCAAGAAGAAAGAGAAACATGTGCATCCAGAAGGAGAATGAAACAGGGGAGGAGGGAAGGAGCGAATACTGCAACAGCGAAGTAGGGAGAATAGAAAAGCTCATGAGAAAACTTGGGAGGAGGAAGGTCCAGCAGGGGCCTCAAAAATCCATGCAGCATAGCCCTGGCAAATCTAGCTTTAGTCCTGGTAACAACATCAGCATATAGTGCTTGATTAAAGTATGCACAGAAGTCCAAGTTGCTGCCTCATGTTTGGAGTTGTTATCCAATCTTTTGAAAAAAGCACCAGAAGAAACCACAGCCCTGGTAGAATGAGCCTTAACAGAAGAAGTAAGGCTTTTCTCATGAAAAAAGTAACAAAAGGAAATGGCCTTAGATCCAAGAAAACAGCCAAACCCAAAGACCTAGGATGAAAGGAAACAAAAAGTTGCTCAGATTTACAAATGGCTTTAGTTCTCGCCAAATAATATCTCATTTGTCTATGCAAATCCACTAGCAGATTGTGGAGAAGGGGAAAAAGTGGGGAAATGAATAGACTGATTAAAGACAACTCATTAACCACCTGGGGCATAAAAGAAGGATTAGTACGAAGAGACACATTGTCCTTATGAAAAACTAAAAAAGGAGGAACAGTCATAAGGGCCTGCACCTCAGACACCCATCTGGCTGAGGTAAGGGCCATAAGAAGAACAATCTTCCAAGAATAATGCTGTAAAGAAGGTGAAGCAGCAGGCTCAAAAGGAGCCTGAGTCAGTTTTCCAAGACAAAATTAAGGTTCCAGGATGAAGGAATAGGCTTCCTGGGAGGCCTAATATGAAGGATATCTTTAAAGACAAGCAGAAATGGCTGACAGTTGGGCCTTAACAGAGAAATATGCCAGCCCAGCATTGAGCAGTTCACACAGATAAGAGAGATCCAAAGGAAATTCCATGGAAAGTGGATCCAGTTTACAAGAAAGACACCAAACAGAAAACATATTCCATTTTTATAAGTAGGATTTCCTAGTAGTGAGTTTCCTGGCCACCTGCAGGACACAAATCACTTCCTGAGAAAAAAAGGTCTTTATACAGAATTAAAATCCTATCACCCACAGTGTCAGTTGAAGAGTGGACAGGTGGGGATGGATGAAAAATCCTGTGGCTTGTGTGAGCAAGTCCACCCTGTGAGGTAACTTGTGATGATTGCCCTTAGCTAAATGCAGAAGAAGAGGGAACCAGTGCTGTCTGGGCCAAAAGGGAGTCACCAGCAAGATTATGGGAGCATCCTGCTTTATCTTGAACAGGACTTTTGGAATGAGAGGAAGGCATAAAAAACACCCCCTTCCATGAAAAAGGAGATGATATCCACCTTCCAGGCCAGAGGACATGGGATTATGGTACAAAAAAGAGGAAGTTGTCTGTTCAGTGGGAGGCAAATAGATCTACTTGAGTAGTATTCAGAAACAAATCCCTGTGAAACATCCACTCATGACATTGTGATATGGACCTACTCAGGGAGTCTACCACAATGTTCTGACCTAAGAGAATGCAAACTGCCTGAAGTGTCACTTTATACTGAATTGTTAGCTCTCACATTTGAAGTGCTAACCTGCACAGGAGAAAAGATCTTCTCTCCCCTTGCTCATGACATACCACATCAATGTGGTATTGTCTGTAAGTTCTTTGAGAAGCCCTTGATTGAAAAGAGGATGAAATGCCTGAAGAGCCAAGAGAAGAGCTCTCATCTCTTTGACATTGATGTGGTCTATCTTTTATTGAAACAACCAGAGGCCCTGCACTTTCAGAGAACTGAAGGAAGCCCCCCATCACATGTCTGAAGCATCTGTGAACAGCACCTGAGAGGGCAGTAGAGGCTGAAAAGGAAGCCCTGGATTGAGTGACAACAGCTGAATCCACCAAAGAAGTTCCAGCTTGAGGCATGGAAGAAGAGGGACTAGAAGATCTAGAGGATGAGAATGCTGAAACCAAACTGACTTTAGAAACCACTTGAAACTTTCTCATGTGGAGTTTGGCTAGAGAGAGCATAGGAATGGTGGAGGCCATGAAACCCAGAGCTTTCAGAAATTCCCTGGCTATATTTGAGGCCAGGGGAAGAAGGGATTGAAAGAAGGCAGTGAGAGTTAAGGCCTTGGGAGGTGACAGGGATGCCAACATTAGAACAGTTCAGATCCTGCAACCCAGAAAAGTGTGATCTTGTGAGGTAGTCGAGAAGGACTTTTGGAAATTTACAGTGAACCACAGGCTTTGCAGGACGGAAATGGCAAAGTGAAGATGCTGCAGTAGAGTCTCTGCAGAGGATGCCTGGAACAGGAGATTGATCAAGTAGGGAAAGACTTGTATTCCCTGAAGCCTGCAAAAATGAATTACAGGAGTGAGGCATTTGGTGAATACTCTTGGGCCAGTAGAAAGGCCAAAAGGTAAAGCAGAGAACTGCAAATGTCAGGAAGCAACAGAGAAACATAAAAACTTCCTAAAATGGGATGAATAGGGGTTTGATGATGAGCATCCTGAGGTCCATTAAAAACTAGAAAAGCCTAAGTAAGCAGCAGAAGAAACAAAATCTAAAGGGACAACATCCGAAAGGAAAGGACCTTCAAAGAGGTGTTTAAGTGAGAGAAATCCAAAATGGGTCTCCAAGTGCCCTCTTTCCTGGGGGCCAAGAACATTCTTGAGTAATCTTTAACCAAACAAGAGGGGACAGGGAAAGATGAAGGGAAAGAGGGATAAGGCTGTGGAGAACAGGATAGTCAGGCAGCACCTGATTTGTTAAGAAAAGGAGATTTCTGAGATAAAGGAGTCTGGATAGCCTTAGCAGGAGAATTCCTTCTGTCACCCTTCTTACCTATGGGGGAGGGTGAGACTGTCTACTAACAAAGGCCAGCTTATTAGAGTAATTCCTTTGGAATTAGGCACAAGAGAAACAAAAATATGTTTTAGATCCTGTAAGGCCTTACCCTTTCCTGCAGGGACTTAAACAATTCTGAAGTAGCAGCACCAAACAAATGCTTGTTATCCAGGGGAGCATCCATCAACATAGCCTTAATATCATTAGGCAAAGGCTAAAGCCAAAACCAGGAATAATTCCTCAGCACAGAACCAAAAACAGCAGCCCTAGAAGCTACATCTGCTGCATCATAACTGCATTAAATAAAATGGTGAGCCACCTAGGAAGAAGTCCCTAAGAAGGAGAGAGCAGAAGTCTTCCCGTCAGAGTTAGGAAGGTCAGAAACAACCTGACAGGCCTGAGGTAGAAGAGCCAAAATATACTTTGTTATATGGGTCTGATAAATGACAACCTTAAAAGCAAGGGTAGCGGAGGTATATACCTTCTTACCCAGTCTTTCCATAGTTCTGCTGTCTTTATCAGAAGGAGGCAACTTTGTAGAAGGCAGTAACTTTGATGGCTTGTCAGATGCCACAGACACCACAGAAGGGTCAGCACAGGGGCACTTATATAGGAACTTGCAATCATCAGGCACCTTTTAAAACCTGTCAGGCATTTTGAGAGCAGCGGGCTGGGAATCAGGAGCCTGAGATGCAGTAGAAAAGGCAGCCAAACAAGGCAGCCAAGACAGGAGGAACAGCACAAGGTCTAGGACAGTCCATTTGCAAAAGCTCATAATACCTCTTCTGAACCTCAGACACCTGGGCACAATCCTATTTGAAAAATTCCATCATTCTGGAATTTGTGTCCCCAAAGGAAATCTCCTCAAAAGGAGAGTCAGGACTAGTGGACTCTTATTCCTCAAAACCATAGTCTAAGGGAGAAGGAATCTGGGAAGAATAGGCAAGAGATTCCTTATACGAATCCTCCTCAGAGGAGGCGAAATCTTGTTCCCCAGGTGTCTTAAGAGGAGTAGAAGACCGGGGGTGGGGTGGGCTGGAACAGAAACTCCTTGAGGAGGCTTTAAAGCCATAAGGGCATTACATAAGCCCTGAGTGAAATTCTCCCATTCCCTTTGAGGGTCCTTAGGAGCAGGAGAAAAATATTTTGTTTTTTGTTTCTTCTTTAAAGGGACATCAGCCTTGCAAAACTTAGAAGGCTCAGACTCCAGATGACACTCTATAATTGTAGTCGGTACCTCCTTCCTAACCAAAATCTGAGGAATACCCCTAGGCCATTCAGTAATAGCCAGCAGTGGTTCCCCCTGAACATCCAAAGCAGACATCTGCAAGGCCTTCAGGGATGTGTGTGAAGCCAGATCCATGTCAGCCTCCAAAGCGGTCATGGCACAGGAATCCAACAAAGGAGCCAGGTGATCTTCCAGGCTTTCACTAGCCTTGAGAGAGACAGCACAGTGAAGAATCAGATCTAGCTTTCTTAGCCTTCTTCTTCACAGACGGTTGACCCTCAGACCAGGAAGTTCCTTCCATGGCATCTTTTGCCAAAAGCTTAAGGTATCAGTTCTCTAAATATATGGCCAAAGAGGAAAGCTGACTACACCGCGTCTTTGGAATGAAAGCTTGGCAAATAGAATAGGATGTATGGTTGTGAGAAGTGCCTAGACAAAATAAACACTGCTCGTGGTGATTTTATGGGTCCCATACTGGTAGTTACCCTTTCTGGATGACATGAATCCCACAAACAACAATATGAAAAAAAAAAAAAAAAAAAAAAAGATAAGAACAAAACCCCAAGGGGTACTTATCTGAAAAAACAGCCTGGTGAACCAGCAAAGCAAGTGAGCATTCAGATTGATGATCAAAGATGGCATTCAGACTGACCACAAAGAAGTTCTGAGGATAGTACATCTGTACATCACCTTTATGCCCTGATGGGATCATATGTGTGATGTACGCCATACGCTTAACAACCTAAAGGCTTTGGTATACTGACCGGACAGTGGGCTGCACTTAGCAGGGGATACCTGTTGTAAGGAATGCTGCAACAGTGAAATGGAAGGACATCTAGAGCATGGAGCACAGAGGGCTTGTTTAAGCAACTATAGCATGAAGTTCTTGTTTGAACAGCTGTAGCATGGAGGGCTTGGTTCAGAGAGCTGAAGCACGTAGTGTGGAAGGCTTGGAGAGCTCAACCATGGAGTGACAAAGGCTTGGTTTGAAGAGCTGTATCACGTAAGACTTGAGCTGCAGAGCTGGAACACAGAGCATGAAAGGAATTTACTACTTAATAAATATCCAAATGTGCATCAAAAGTTGAAGATCATTGAACATAGAAGATTTATAGTGAGTCTTAAGAACAGACAAGTAGTTCTAAGCCTGATCACTACCTCAAATGGAGCCATCATATGTACAGTGAAGAAAAAATAGTTAAGTGTTCATCCACAGCAAGGAAACATGCAAGTTTCTAGGTCTAGAAGGGTATATCTTATATCTATAGAAAGATCTTTCTAGAAGCAAAAAAATTGAGGAGCATTTTTTTGGTTGTGATAGGTAACTGAATGCCAGTGAAAATGCTAATCAAGAACAAAATACTGCCTCCATGGAACCTGACAATATATCTAGCTGTTTAATTGCTAGTATTAACATTCCATTGCAGACGCACTCCTCAACCTGCTTAACTTAAGTTTAGTTACTGGCTCTGTCCCTGATGATTGGCACACTGCAGTGGTGATGCCCATCCGTAAGGGTTGACCTATAACTGACCCAGGTAATTACAGACCTATAAGCCTGACAAGTCTCATTGGCAAAGCCATGGAATGTATTATGAATGACCTCATAAGCTGTGATGCCAAGAATCTTGTTAGACTTGACCCCCAACAGTTTGAATTTTTGAAGTGTAGATCCTGCTTATTTAACCTGGTAAACTTCTTCAAAGGGGTTATGGAGGTTGTTGATGATGAACATGCAGTGTAACTAGCCAAGGAATCTGACTCCATTCCACATGCAGACATCATACAAAAACTAATTACCTTAAAAAATTACCCCTATCTTGCAAGATGGACAGCAAACTTGCTGGAAGACAAAACCTTTATGGTGTTAATTGCAGATGCCTCATCAGAAAGTATGAAAGTGGCCAGTGGTGTCCTCAGGGTTCAGTGTTGTAATTTTTCCTTTTTTGGTATTTACTCCTTAAATCTCTAAGCACAGATACAAGACCTCTGGCTGAAAACATCTGCAGACAGCTGCAAAGCTGAAGTTGTTGTTCATTCACCCTATGACACCAAAACTATTCAGGATGAAGTCTCCCTAGTAAACTCTTGGTGTAGTAAAATGGGCTCAAACTAAGTACTAAAATGGGCAGCATCCTTACTTTTTGGTAGACAATCCCTCCCCTCATCATACTGTATAGTCAACACACTGCTACAAAACAAAAATGTAGTCAGGGACCAAGATACCTGGCTTGATAGTTTTCTCTACTTAGACCTTCATGTGACAATGGCTAACAGGGAATCCTTTTACATAGCTCAGTTAATTGGCAAAGAAATATCATCAAGCTTTTAGAAGTAATCATTCCCTTACATTTAGCATTGATCAGGCTAATTATTGAGTGCAATGCCCCATTTGGGATATATCTCACTAACTATATCATAGAATTTTAAAGACCTTAAAGATTCCTGACAAATAGATCTCAGGCATAAAGTCCCTGAGCTACCAAGACAGGAGATTTATCCTTTTATTAAGTGTCTTGCAGATTTTAGAGACAAGATTTCTTTCTCATTTACCATAACATTAGAGACCTGGTTGTTCCGAACCTCCTGTTTCTCTGCAAGTCAATATCTCTACCAGTAATAGAATAAGGGACCAAAATCTTTACCAGCAGATAACTAAAACAAGGGCGAGGAAAAGGTTTATAACAAAGTGCCTCCCAAACTCTGTAATAAACTTCCTCTGCTTGTTAAGCAGTGCAACACATTATTTTCATTTAAACGTAAACAAGAGGTTAGCATGGGTATCCACAAATTTACTCTGGGACTGACTATTATGTTCCTCTTGGACAAAGGAGGTGTGGCCTGAGAGAGGTTATTGGTATGGTATGAATCATCAAAAGACTTAGTGGCCTTCATGTATCTATGAATTTAGAAATACAACTGAATAATTATTTTTTTATGTATGTTTACTGAGGTAGTGCAGTGATCGAAGCTGACCTTTTATAAGCAAAGCCTGGGTGAATTACTTCACAAGTGAAACATACAGTTTAAAATTAGAACTTAAACTACAACATAAAAGCATTATATTGTGTACATCAACAACGTACCCAAGACACTAGTCATAGGTGACTCTGTAGTCAGGCACACTGATGTCCCACTCACCAGGCTAAACAAGGAGAATGTTACTGTCAGCTGCCTGTCAGGTGCCAGGATCCGCCACATAACCCACTCACTCAGGTCACTCCACAACTAGTACAAATATTACCCTGTCATAGTCCATGTTGGTGTGAACGACCTGAGACGTACCTCCCTGGGCTACATGAAAAGAGACATGGAAGAGCTCTCCAATCTTGTAGCCCAGGCAGGTATGACCCTAGCCCTGAGCAGCATTCTGCCATCACCCAGAATGATACTGCAGTACAAGGACAAAATGACTGACTTCAACAATTGGCTAAGCTTCTGGTGTCATTCTAAAGGGATACAGTGTCTGTCTGCCTGGGATGACATGGTCGACAGACCACGATGCTTTGCCAGAGATGGCCTGCACCTGCCACGCCTGGGATTCCGGATACTGGCTAAGATTCTTGCCACCCCTATAGTGCCTTTTTTAGGTAAAGTTCAAATGACAAATTCACCACCATAACAGGAACAGGCAAGCAAAAACTGAGGGTGATGCTACTCAATGCTAGAAGTCTAAATATCAAAATGCACTCACTCGAGGCACTCCTTAAAATGGAGAACATTGATATATGTGCAGTGACTGAGACCTAGTTCAAGGCTCCAGAGAGCACCCCTGTACTACCAGGCTATAACGCATACCACACTTTTCAGCCATATAACCTGGACCGGAACACCAGAGGCAGAGGTGTGTCCATATTCATTAAGGATATCCACACCTCCAAGCTAGTTGATCAGCATAATGCATCCGAGGTTATCCAAGTGCAACTAACTCTGGGCAAAACTGCAATCCAAATTGTAGCTTGCTACAGATCCCCCACCATGCACCAGGATTCCCACTCCTCTATTCTTGATGTACTGGAAAATATTAGGGTTCAACCAAACACCCTAATAATGGGAGATTTCAACTACCCCACCATTAACTGGGAAAACTACTCATATACCAACTCCTTTGCTCACCGTTTTCTGGAATTCATAAACTCCAATGCCCTGAATCAACTTATCCACACCCCCACCAGGGGCAACAATATCCTAGATCTAGTCATTACTAACATGAGTGAACAGTTTTCCATACCTGAAGTCAACACCTCATTGGTCCGATCCAACCATAAGCTAATCACCCTAGATATCCACATCCTGCCCCCACCCTCCATTAAGGAAACCATGGTAAAAAATGTCTCCAAAGCCAACTTCATGCTTCTTAAGACAGAAGTGGTGAACTTCATGACACCCATGCAGATGGACAATACAGTTACGACTACTGAATCCTACACAATTGCACTTTATAAGCACTTACATGAGTGCATGGATCGTGCTATCCCAAACAGAACCAAGACGCTATCCTCCAAAAAAAGGAAGCCAATCTGTTGGTCCCCTGCCATAAACAAACTGTACAACAGAAGGAAGAAACTGTTGCAAAAGAGAGTAAAATCCCATGAGTGGAGGAGCTCCCTGGTCAGCCTCAATAAGAAACTGCGATCCCTCATAAAATGCTCCAAAGCTACTTACGAAAACAAAATCACCACTGATTCTAAAGACAACCACAAAGCATTCTATAGCTATGTCAAGAATCTCAATGGCAACACTCAGATCTGCTCTGAGTTACAACACAATGGCACTAAATATACAGACCCAACTGATATTGCCAACATTCCGGCAGATAGGTTCAGTGCTAACTTTACCCCCCTCTCACCCTCTAAAGAGCCATCTCTATACCAGAAGAATGCAAAGTTCCTGTAATCACGGCTGCACAGGCAAAAACCACACTCTCTAAAGCCAAGAACACAGCATCCATGGGACCAGACAGCATCCCAGGCTGCGTTCTACACGAACTTCAGAATGAACTGGCTCCCCACTTAAGCACCATGTTCAATAATAGCCTCACATCAGGCTTTGTGCCCACTGAATGGCACACAGCGACGGTTATCCCACTCCACAAAGGGGGAGCCACCATGGACCCCGGCAACTACCACCCCATTAGCCTGACAAGCATGGTCTGCAAGGCCATGAAACATATCATCATGGAACTTATAAACAAAGACATTGGTAATCTCCAAACTATGGACCCCACCCAGTTCGGGTTTGTGCAAGGCAGATCATGTCTCCTAAGCCTGATCGACTTCTTTGAAGCAGTCACCAAAGCCGTGGATGAGGGTAAGGTGGTTCACACAGCCTATCTAGATCTTACCAAGGCTTTAGACACCATCCCCCACTCTGGAATTATAGATAAACTCACTAAACTATGTATTAATCCCTACATCACAAGATGGGTTGCCAACTGGCTCACTGACAGAACCCACACAGTGAAAGTTGCAGACTCCAAATGTGACCTCAAGGCAGTGACAAGTGGAGTGCCACAGGGTTCAGTCCTGGGACCTCTCCTGTTTGGTATCTACTTCTCTGAAGTACAGGCTAACATAGAAGGCCTCTGGCTGATGAAGTTCGCAGATGACTGCAAACTAGGAGCCATAGTCAAGTCCCCAAATTATGTGGACATCCTACAGAAGGGCCTCGCTGAGACAGATGCCTGGTGTCAGAGCCACAGCCTCAAGCTCAATTCCAAAAAGTGCAGTGTCATCCCCTTTGGTAAAAACTCTGTACCCATGAACTACCACATAGGCAGTAATCTACTTAACACTGTATGCGTGATAAGAGACATTGGGACCCAGGTGGACAGTAGTCTCTCCTTTGATAGTCACATCACCGCAGTAGTCAGGAAGTCCTTCTACATGGCACACCTCATCATAAAAGGGTTCTCATCCATGAAAAAAGAGGTCATTGTTCCCCTTTACTCGTCACTCATTAGACTCATTATAGAGTACAATGCCCCTTTTGGAATGTACCTCACAAGACATCTGCAGCAGCTGGAAAGCCCACAGAAGTACCTCACAAAGAGGATTACTGGCCTCAAACAAATGCCCTACACTGACCGCCTCAAAAAACTCCAGCTTTACTCCATAGCATATCACCTACTCCGAGGTGATCTCTGCCTAACATATAAGCTATGTGAAACCCAGAGCTGTTGGATATGCTACACCTAAAGAAATCCCAATCCCTCCAAGCTACATGCCCTAGGGACCCAAACCGTGTCACCACAATAAACAGGACACACTGGAGGGATAGATTCTTGTCCCAGAGACTTCTTATACTCTGGAACAAGCTATCCATCTATGTCAAGCAAAGTTTTTCATTAGCACTCTGATGATTGGATGGCAAATAGGAAATTCACCCCGGGGATCACTTCTGTGTCTCTGCTGGACAGTGGCACAGAAAAATAACTTTCTTGGGTGGCGTAAGCTATGGTACCTTGCTGGCTAGGCTTATGTAGGCCCCCGGGCCGATAGCCTAGTACCTACCTATGAACCTATGAACCTATATGAACCATCTTTCCTTGTTCTTCCATCAACCCTATCCAGGCTAAAGTTAGTATGAAAGGTCTAGTATATCACTAAAGAAGATTTTAATAAATCAACAAAATTTCTTGTCTGTCATTAGATGAATGAATGAATGAATGAATGAATGAATGAATGAATGAATGAATGGATGAATGGATGAATGAATGGATGAATGAATGAATGAATGAATGAATGAATGAATGAATGAATGGATGAATGAATGAATGAATGAATGAATGAATGGATGAATGAATGAATGGAAAGCATCAATAAAAGAGGTTAGAAATGCATAGGAAGAGTTAATGTTAGTAGCAGTACCACATTAGATTCATATGTTTAAGTTATCAGATAAAAAAGACTGACAACTTATAAGAGCTTCCTTCAATGAAACCGGCTCATTGATACTGCTCTTTAACTTACGAGGCCTTACCTTCCATTATAGATCATCCACTGAATTTAAGAAAAGTGTGGTTGAAATACACAATACATAATTAAACTGAAATTCAGATTAAACATGCATTGTACATTAAATCAAGATTATTCTCTGCCTTGCCTGTGGTTAGAATTAGCAGTTAAGTTTCAAAGGTTTTAAATGAATATTTAAAGAATGTCCAGTATATAAAGCTTATGATAGCAACTGAGGTATAGAAAATAAAAAAAAAAGGACTTTGCATACATCAAACCGTAATGAACACTCCAAAGCCTTATAAAAATGGTGATGTTAATGAGGGTCAGTTTAAACTGAATTACATTGCAGCATAGCAAATCATCATGGGGGATAGGGAAGGAACCATCATGAGCAGGTTATACTCCATTTTCGAGAATATAAAATGAAAACTGTTGAATACAAAACCCTTATTAACATTTGTCCCAAAAAAGTTAATATATGCTAAGTCAAAGTAATTACATGGTCTCTTCCAGGCAATTGTATCTAAAGCAATGTTGCAGGCAGCTATATGAAACATAAATCATATTTATAATGTTTATGATATGCTAGATCTGATTTTCACTACTGAAAAGATGCACAGAGTTTTTTCATGCTTCACAATAGATTAACCCCGGGATTCATGAAGCTTGCGCCAGGTGCAGGCATAGCGTAGGCGGAATAATGCCAAATATGGCTGTTGAGCGATTCAGATACGATCCAATACCATGTGCACTACCGGCATACGCAAGAACTATGCAGCCCTCAGCATAGGTATGCTAATCACCCCATGCGCAGTGTCGCACCATGCAAATGAAGGCAGATAGTGATTCATGAAGTGGTGCAGGTGTAGCGTAAGCCCACGGAAATGTAAACCAAAAAACACGGTTTACATTTTCCCAAAATAGAACATCGGAGCTTTGGAAGCGGACCAGACTCATGTATTACAAAGTTAACATATGCCAATGGCTAAATACACAGCCAATGTCATAAGAAAAGATGTACAACACCTAAAAAACAACATTTAATGTCATGTCACCAGTAACGCACAGTACAACCGCAGGGCATGTGTGTGCAAACTGGAACATAAAGAAAATATATAAAAATGTCATAAAATCGCAATGTAATACAAATCAGGTTTACACCATAATACACAATGGTAGGCATGGAACACCACAACCAAGGTGCAAGGGTTGCTAAGGGCCTGCGACAGAGTTCGGCGCGGTAACTATGAATTAGTAGTCAATGCCATGCAAATGCGGCAGATAATACTGAATCGCAAATGTCCCGCCGGATGAAGATTGAACCATACGGTGCAGCGCTATAATTCCAAGGAGTGGCTCAGAGGAGATACATGACATCAGCAGAGGGGTGTGCCACCGTAGCAGCGAGCACATTGGAGCAATGCAAACTGGCCTGGCCGTTGCTAAGCAAAGCTGCAGGACAGGGGTGGGGAGGAAGGTATAGAATCATTTAGTTGAGAGCACACATGGTGCCCAAAAGCGCATGTGTACGGGGATGAAAACGTGCCCAAAACCCAGTAAGCGGATGCACGTGGCGCAAACAATAGCACAAACAGGAAGGTCAGGGGAAGAAAAGAAGGAAATGCCGAAGTAGGGTAATTGGCGTACTAATGAGCAATCGACACCAATCAACACATGGCGGCCAATCGACGGCGGCTGTCAAGTCTGCTCGCAGAAACCTGCAAAACAGGATAGGGGAGGCATCAGAATGCAAAGAAAGGAGGGGAGGCATTGGATTGCAAAGATAGGAGATCTGTCATAGCAGAGCAAAGCAAACCGACAGTAGACCGGCAATAGCACACATTACACAAGATACGCCAGGTCTAGGAAAGTACAAATGAAAGGCTGCTGGGTGCATGCCAGAAAATGGTAGGTGGAACATGCAGAAATGTAAAGGGAAGGTCAAGAGGTAATCCACGGCAGCCAAATGTAATTCAACACCAAAGGCACCACAATAGTAGTTCCGGTAGTAAAACACATAAGATATCCTGTAGCTACGATCGTACATACACACCCTATGACATCATCGGTGTTCACAGCACAATAGTATAAAGTGTGAAAGCACCCTACACACACCTGTGAATTCCCAAACACTGCACCATAGGTGTAAACACACGGGGAACTTTTAAAATGTACATGTTGGGAGCTGCCATAGCTGTGATTCATCAGCATGTGTTAGAGACTGACTGTGTTGTGGAGGATGATGCCGACAACCACCGCAGGCCCCGGAGGAGGAGAAGAGTGTTCAGACCAAGGGTAACCTACCAGGGGCTACATGATCTGGAGATAGCAGAGCGTTACAGGGTGGACAGGGACATCTTACAGCAAATAGTGGAGCTGTGCCGGCCACGCCTTAATCACCAGAAATAACAGAGGGGAACCCATCCCAATGGACACGAAGGTATGTGTAAGCATGCGAATACTAGCCACAGGTACCTTTCAAAGGCCAACTGGAGATATAATGGGGATCTCACAGGCATCAGCATCCAGGGTACTACACCAGTTCCTGGATGCCATGTTACCACATGCCAATGAGCATATATACTTCCCCCGAACTCAGGAGGAGTTGGCCAGCAATATTCATCACTTCCACCGTGTGGCACACTACCCGGTGGTACTGGGTGCAATAGACTGCATGCACATACAAATCAAGTCACCACCCGGTGAGCATGGTAGGTGCTACATAAACCGCAAGGGATTCCACTCCATCAACTGCCAGGATGTGTGCAATGCCCAGGGCATTATCATGGATGTGTGTGCTGGCAGCCCTGGAAGCTACCATGACTCCCATATCTGGCATGCCTCACAGCTGTATCAGGTATTTGTCAGGGGGGACATCCCACATGGCCACCTTGTGCGGGATGCTGGCTATGCACTGGAGCAGTGGATGATGACTCCCATCAGAAATGCACACACGCCCATGCAAGAACGCCATAATGAGGCACACGCACAAACCAGAATCATCATAGAGCGTGTGTTCGGGATGCTGAAATCACAGTTCTGGTGCTTGGACACATCTGTTGGAGCCTTTCAGTACTCTCCAGGCATGTGTGCCCACATCTTCATAGTATGTGTCACGCTACATAATATGATCCTGCGGAAACAGCTGCAGCAGGGACAAAATGGTGAAGGCCCTCATAGCCCACCGCAATTGCCAAGGCCATCACAGGCACAGAGGGATTCAGACCACGAACACACTGTGCCAGCCCCAGTAGGCAGATGGAGGCATGCCCAATATGCCTACGCCTTGGCAAAGAGGGAACATATAGCACATACTCTGACAGTCTAGGCCCCTACGGACTGACACACCTCTCCACCTGCACACACAGTAAAATGGATGGCACACAAGCACAATCATCTGTAAATTGTAATGTATAGGTGGCCCACTGTGTGAATCCCACATTGGCAGCCCTCAAACATTGTACACACAACAGCTATAGGAACAGAGAATGTCAACACCTGAACAGTACATGCGCCTATCACCATATGGTGGTGCTGTGTGTATAGGTTCCCAGGTACAACAGTAGGTTCACGGCCGACTGTCAGAGGCCATACACCAAATGGGGCAAACAGTGTCCGCTGTTGCCACAACATCGAGTAACCAACTGTCGCGTAGAGGAGCAGAGGCAATCGTGGGAGCACATGTGTGTAAGCACTGTTCTGCACACACTCAGCACAAAGTCCCTGCTGCGTTAATGAGGGGCTGCACATAATATAATCATGGATGTTGTGTCAAGGCATGTGGTGTACCCATGACAGGTATTTGTCACCCCAGCATGCTCCACCCACAGTCATTTGAAGGTGTAGCACAGTATCGTGTGTGGCTCACTGAGATATACATACCCAATGCCGGAGCACATCCAGTAAACATCACATGGACATACCATTAACTGGACTCATCAATATGTAAACTAACTGAGTTACCCATGTGAGTGCAGTATGGAGTAACAGCCATAGTATACTCCACGTACAACCGACATAACACGTGTACAAATCCCAGATGGCCATATGTTAAATGCAGTGACCATCGTGCATGTTCCCGGTCCCACGTCCTGCAAGGGATGTAACGTAATCCCGAAGGCACGAGTAATGCATGTTGGATGCAGGTCAGCAGATCATGTTTAGCACACGTTACCGGGAATATGCATTGCCCAATGCTGGTAAGCAACGTTTAAATATGACTATATGGATATGCGCGAAACAGGGATAAGCTACACCGAATATCACACAGATCACGGTCAATGATGTCCAGAACAGGTGAAACCAGCATTATTCACCCCTGTACTAATAGCGCCTGCTCTGAAGGGTAAAACGACCACTGCCAGGTGTAGAACACACAATCATGTATAGAATCACCTAACACTATTGCTAGGCAAGATGTACCTATGGTAGGGTTGCCACCTCTTCAAATGACCAATGTGGGACATACGTCAGATGTCTGCAGGCCGACACATACACCCGGCCAGTACGAAATGCAGGACTGCACTGTTTTGCCTAGATAAAAGCTCATTCTTGTAATGTTTACTTACTTATTCTGTTTCTAGAACATATAGGTGGTTCAGATACAGAATAACTGTTTTATGCAACTATTACATAAACTATAGGAAATAAGTATGTTCTAAAATCCCAGGACATTTGCCATGTTCACAAATATTTTGCAGGGCACAACTGCCCAAAGAGGGATTGTCCCTCACAGAGTGGGACACATGGTAACCCTAAACTACGGCAGGTGTGTAATGTGACAGGTACAGACACAAACGTGCGGAGTCAAGGAAACAGTATACACCAACAAGTACACAATGAAAGGTGTAGCTTGCCTGTCACTTTCCTCATCAGATATATATATATATATATATATATATATATATATATATATATATATATATATATATATATGTACACATATATACATATATATAATACAGATAGAAAGGGCGATAGAGTGATATATGCGATATCTGCAAATATATATAGATAGGTCAACGACATTCATAACACCTCGGAGGTACAAATAAATAGGATACCGCCAACTATGGAATGTGTAACATACCGACATGCGTAACCACGAGGCTGAAAGACTGAAAGAACACAGTACCAGAACAGTACAACCGCGAGTAATAGTATGATGATATGAAGGGACATTTAGTTACTGCTGCCAGTGTTGCGGTCCATGTAGGTACTGTGTTCAACTGTGTTTGTGAGCACCGTAATCTGTCTATGTGTGTGTTGAGGGTGCTGTGTGCATCTCCGTGTGACTGTAATGTGTGTGTGTGTCCGCATCATGTGTCTGTTAGTGCCAACTCGGAGGTAGATCATTATGGTAGGTGTGGGTATAGCTAGCCGTAGGCATACGGTTACCACCTGTCCCACATTAAGAGGGACAGCCCCTCCCTGGGCAGGTGTGTCCTGACATAAAACATTACAAAGGGCAAATGTCCGGGATTGTAGGACATTAATATGTCCCATATATAATGTAATAGTTGCATTAAATAGTTATGCCTGTATGTAAGAAATCTAAATGTTACATGCAATATGATAAGTAGCCAAAGTCCCACAATAGGTATGTATTGAGAATAAAAGTATGTGCTAACCCGTGTACTGACCATGGCTATGTGTTGGCCTGTAAACACCGCTGTGCGTCCTGCAAAGTGTCCAACAATGGCCATATGAAAAGGTGGCAACCCATGGCAAAGAGGTTCTGTTACCAACACAACCGCAATGACTGCAAATATCTGGGACAGAAATACATGGGATAGCTGTCAGTTAGACATATCCCTTTACATATCGCTGCAATTCCGGAGGTATGGATGTATCAACCTCACCTGCATACTATATAGAAACCAATTAACAATGGCCCAATGTACAATCCCGTAACATAAGTCTACTAACTGATAGCTCTTTAATTAGGGATGGAGCCCACGCACATATATATGGAATATGTAGAAATGCAAGTCCCACAAACCTGTATATGCTACGTACACCCACCGACATCCCCCACACTAGAAACTATAGCAATACAGACTGCAATAACAGCACAAACATCCAGTTAGTCAATTACATCTGTAGAACTGTTAACATACCTTGTGAGAGATACAATTAAAGGCGCCATGCAAAATTGCAGCCGTTATATAATGGAACAAATGGCGATGTTACAGGTTTTGTTTGCAATAGTCCGTTATCAGATGTTGGGATGACAGGAACACCCACATGTTGAACCACATACTCTAGCTGTCACACACAATCCACGGGGGACATGAATCAAAAGTATAATTGTCTCTATGCATAGCAGTTGCAATTACACATAACAAAACACAATACAGGCCGTCTCCCCGAAGGTAGGGCAAATGGGCAACGCCCAAGTGGAGAATTAAATTATACCCCACTGTTGGCGCGTAATTGGCGAATGGAGTAGCTGCACAGCTGATATGCAAGTAATTAGTCACTCAGGAACACCAATTGGCGGGAGGAAACCACGTTACAGGTATCGACATATATAAGGATGACTTGCTAGACATTCAAACCGTATGCTCATACAAACTACCTGTTTAAGCAGTGTGAGAGAGATAGAGACGAAAGTCCGTAATGATAACAAGGTATTTAGAACACTCGGTATACAAGTTTATGTATAGCATGTTTTTTATTAATTATTTACTGTATGTATAGCCTGGTTTGCATTAATTAAAAGTGTCCGCAATGCATAAAGTGGGAAAAGGTACTTATGTAGTGATGTCTTGCTGAGCATACTAACGCATGTAGAAACTGTGCGTCCAGCAGTGGGCCACAAGGTACACATCACAGACACCACAAGGGATGCTACATGAGGGCTTTAAACAGAACATTTCCATACAGCCCGCCATCAGTGGTAGGGTATGTCCAACAAGTATGTGCCATAGCAGGGGATAGTATATGTTGATATACTGTCACAGTAGGCATGTGTATGGGCATATAACGACAATGACATGTCTAAGGTGGTCCCGCTGTGCAAGTATGCTTTGCATTATGGGATACTATGTGAAATATGTGTAATGTATAGTATTGTAGGTAGATATGTCAGATATTCTACACAGCATAACAGGCATATCATGGATACCAAAGGTATTGTCTATTGGCATGTACAATAACAGGATACATATGGCTTGTAGGCATGGGACATTGCAATAGCATGATAGCTAATCTAAATGGAAGGGCTACCAAGTAACCATGCACACAGGACATGTAATAGCTTCACAGGTTCATAGTGGGGTACTATGCAGTCTGGCAAGTCTATATGTAAGCACAACTACAGTGTTCACATCAGTGGCACCTCTCTAGGGTAGTGTCCTGTGAACAGCAGAGCCATGTGTTACCTGCACCTCTGCACAGTACAGCCACTGCAGTGATCCCTGGTGTACACGTGTCTCCCAACCACCAAGGGAGGTATCACATGAACAGTGCTACTGAGTGTCCCTGTGATGTACATAGGACTCATGTTCCAAAGCAAGGTGAGTGACCGGTTTGGGAATGTAACCCTCAAGCACATCCCACTCATTGTTGCGTGTGTGCACATATCCATGAGCATGTTGCTCACAGTGGCTTTTGCTTATGTCGTGTATGTGGAGTATATCAATTAATATTGTTGTGGACATGGGCCCTGTCTGTTCAGCAGAGGTCACCCCTGAGTATGTAGTATGCAAACGTGTACAGACTTGGTGTCCGTAGTTCAGCCGCATACTTTAACTGTCGGAGCTCAATAAACGTCATGGCGTGTTAATGGTGTGGTATGTAAAGCTGTAGCTGTTGTGTAAGGTACACCCTAAATGGGGTGGTGTACCCTTGAATGTTTGTAGATGTCTTGAGTTCAGAGGTACAATGGGTGCCTATGTACCAGCTACACACCCAGTACAGATAAGTGTGGCCACGTAGAAGGATATCCACGCCACAGTGGCAATACGGTAACCACAGGAGTGGGTGCGACATACGTGTGTACTACAAACATGTACAATGTGACATGTATGTAAGGGACTACTACCTATGTGATAGTCAGTGGGTGAATGGTGTAATGCAAAGGTGATGTTCATGCACCTTGTGTCATGCAGCTTGAGGCCATGATATTCATATCAGGTATCTGTCACAGTGACACCCGTATGGATGGAGTCAGTATCAGCTGGTGGATCAATCATGGCACTTTGTATGCAGGGGTTTGTAAAGCTAGGCAGGGAAAGTCCCTCTGTGCTAGCCTGTACCTCAGGGAAGCATATACTGAACATGAGGGGCCCAATGACTGAGGACTGTGGTATGGCAAATGTAACTGAAATGCAATAGGTACTATGGTATGCTACCCTCATTGTGTGTGTCCTGTCCATGAGCCATGTTGCATAATATCCTGAGACATAGGGTACGATGTGCAGGTGGATGTGTATGTTGTCAATACCAGAATGGAGAACGGTGCTGAAAGGCAATGATAGGACAATGTAGGATGTGTGGACTCCCGTACCATCATCAACTACCCTGGTAACTGCATGAAAGGAGTCCACCAAGTGTAGGGGCCATGCTCTGGCCCTAACAAGTCCAACCCGGGTGGCATCAAAGGACCGGAGCCCAACAATGTCTCTGTGAATGACGTCCTTCATGATGTGCCCCATAGCCATGCAGAACAGTCCAGTCAGGTGTGTAGGACTATAGTCCCACTCGTGCATTGGGGTGCCACCTGTGTGGAGTGTGATAAATGTTGCTGTGTGCCATTCAGGGCCACAATGTCTGATACAAGGCTATTACTGAATATGGTGGCCTAGTGGGGAGACATGTCGTCCAGAGGTTTGTGGACATCACAGCCTGGGACTTTGGAAGGTGACATGGGGCCAGTGTCCCAGGACATATAGAGTGCAGGTTAGTACTGTGTAGGTGTGACCGCAGGGACACCGCAATGTTCCTGCATGGATTGTGGCCCTGTAGTGAGTAAGAGGGTGTAATGTTAGCATTGAATCCATCCACCAGCATATTGCCAACATCACCTGGGTCTGTAATGTTCCTGAGTGACTGTTGTATGTGAGAGCAGATGTGGGTGTTGCCAACGACAGCTGACATATACCACCATAATGCCATGTGGTACACCCCAGAAAGTGTTGCAGTAATGTTTACGTAGCTAGTCTTGGGGTATGTGATGAGGGATCCCGTGGCCCTACTGAGACTGACCAGTGAGCTACCCCACCCATGGGATTGTACACCACTGTGCAACAGCCTCAACCTGTTGTTGTACATTATGTCCATGGAACGTGACCACCAGAGTGGCGTCTGTTATCTTGTGTGTACCATCATGGCTCTGTGTGGAATAGCATGATCCATGCAGTCATGTACATGCTAATGAAGTGCACTGGGGTATGTTTCAGCATTTGTAAGTGCATTGTCCATCTGCACGGGTGTCATGACGTTAACAACGCTGTTATAAGATGTCTGTAGTAGGTGCTGTAGTACTCATGTACTGTGTATGCCGTGAAGGGTGTGGTGCTGGGATGTGGCTAACAAGGTTGATTAGCATATGTTTGGAATCCACCAATGAGGGGATAACCCCAGGTGTGGAACACCAGTCACATGTTGGTAATGTTCATGTCAAGGTTAATGTTGGTCTTGGAGGTGGTGTGTATGGGTTGATCCAGCCGAGTGGAGGTTATGACTCATGGATGTGTCAGTACATGAGTGGCTATCCCAGTTAAGTGTGTGGTAGTGTCAGTCACACATCAGTAGTAGCTGTCTGAGCCCTACTGTCCAGTCCACCAACAAATGAGGTCTGGTAACCGTGGGGTATGTTGTTGAATCTGTAGCTTGTTACAATGTGTATAGCGGTTCCGGACACAGTTAGTTGCACGTGGAGCACCTCTGATGCATTGTGCTAAGTAACTAGCCAGGATGTGTGTACAACATACTGGGATATAGGAACACCCAGCTGTGGGTGTGCCGGTCCAGGTATGTGCCTGAAAGGTATGGTCTGTCTATAACCTCTCATTGCAGGTGTGCTCTGCAGAGCCTAGAGGCAGGTCCCATGTGTCACATGACCCCATGTCCTGCTTGCCAGTTCCCATTCTGCCGGTGACTGTTATTGGAAACTGTGCAAGACAGGCAGTATAGAAGCAGCAAGAGCCTTACATGTGATCTGTACTCACAGGGCTGACAGGTGCAGGTCATCTGTGCCAAAGCATTATGTTTGACCAGGTCAGTCAAAGCGGACAGATACCAGATGCCTGTGGAATGACAGCAGAAGCATAGGCAACTGTTGAAGTGACACAGTCAGTCATTGTACAGTGGTATCGGGTCTGGATGAATGCATAATGCTCCCCAGGGCTAGGCCCACACCTTCAGGGCTACAACACTGGTGAGCTATTGCATGTCCCTGCACACATAGTTTGTGAAGTGGCATCTCAGGGCAGTCACACTAACATGGAGAATGACAGTCACATCATACCTGGTGAGGTGTGGCATGGGTGCATAAGTTATGTTGCAGAACCAGTTACCCGACTGCAAGATGTAAGCGACTATCGCCTTGTGTAGCCTGCTGTGTGGAGCTGCAGTGTGACCGCCTACAGACTCACCTATGACTGGTGTGTTGTGTATGTTATAACACCCTATTGGCTGTATGTGATGGGCACACATGAGTCTGTGGGCTATAAGTTGGTGATGTTGTGTTCCATGATGGGGGCTGCCTCTGGTGCCTACATAGAGTATGGAGAGGTACTGCACAAGTTGTCCTTGTATGTGTGGCCTGTGGTGGAGATCATGTGAGACTATGTGATGAGTGGGGTGTGTTGCGAATGTTACACATCCCCACATGACTGTCAGGTGCAGCCAGGGTTGGTGACAGCATTACCCCCAGCAGGGCTGCATAAGTGCATCCCCCACAGGCTGTAATGTCGTATGTTGGGAGGTGAGCATTGAATGTGTACATGAGACAATTGCTCTATTGCCACATGTACGACATATCCATCATATAGACAGGCAATAGCACTGGTACGTGACAGTCGGACATGCCTGTATATACAACCATGTCTCACAGGATATGTGCGCTACGTGTGTACAACAACTGTTGTACCATAAGCAAGCTGGAAATTTTAGGACAGCCAGTGTACCTGTGGGAAATGGCGTGGAATGGGTGCTATATCAATCAGTAGCTCATGACATGCTCAAGTTCTGAACAAGTGCCTAGCATGACCATACAATACAGATAGGGTGTTGGATAATATCAACCCACAAGTGGTGATGACAGTCATAATGGGTGGCACCTACTGCGTATGGTGTGCATGTCCATGAACCATTATCACTGTAGATGTTAGCAGTACAGATGTACAAGACAGTACGGATGTTTGATTACAAATACCTTTGTATGTCACAGGAGTGTTCTACCAGTGCCTGTTGACAGACTCACAACTACAAAAGGTGCCAGAGTGACATGTGCATATCACACCAGTGCCAGCTACAGTAGAACAGGGTAATGTGTTGTACTCCACCCTCATTGTAGCCCATACCACACAGACAAATGTTAGGCATCTGTGTATGTAAGGATGTGAATGGCCATGACCTGTGAGGAATAGCTGTGTCAGTGTTGTGAACAAGATACAGAATAGGCTGTGTGGGTGAGGTGTGTGACATATGTGCACATTCTGATGGATGATATCAGCATTGTCACCACTAGGTGAACATCCCTGTACCCATTAACTACCACCTAGGCTGTGGTCAACATTATGGACACTGTGTAAGGGATGGTGCTGTGCAGTACACCTCCCTGCCTTGGTGACGTCTCCAGGCCCCTTGGGTAGTCATACGAGGTACCCATGTCATGACAGGGTGCCATCCATGAGCATGGAGATCATTGGACAGGCATATACAGCACTGGGGTGACCAATATTGGATCACATATTACCTTTAAGGGGTAATGGCCATGCGTGGATGGGTGATACCAGCCTTCACAATCCACACCTCCACTACGCAGCATGCTGTCTAACTTGCATAAAGACATTTGCTACAACATGATGATGGACATGCTACATGTCCATATCCTGATCTGTAAGACATACGTCATGGACAGCCACCGTCCTAATACTAGGATCGCCACATGCTGGACAGATCCCTGTGCCATACATGTGACATACTCCCGCCAAACCATGCAACCCTGTCCATCAAAGCTGCACATGTCATCCTAGTCATACATGGTGTGATGGCCGCATGGTAGATGTAGTATCAACTGTCCGGATCAGTAATGCGGCACTGATGCACCTCGCGGTGGCATACTGGCTGTCTGTTACAGCTGGGAAACCTTGCCCATACATGCTATGGTTGATAACCATCCCTGCGAATGACGTCCGACTAGCCATTGTCCCATGTCTATCACATGTGCAACACAGGTGATCCATGGCAGGATGCTGAACAGCTGTACAGTGCTGTGTAGATGTATATGGCAAAACACATACATGCACAGGTGTCCATGCGTATGTGTGCATTGTCACTGCAAAAGTCCATTAAGGCTGTGTCTGTGTTGATATGTGACATATACACAGCATCAAGGTCAACAGCAGTACCGTGGACACATCCAGACATGTGCAGATAGGTAAGAACACCAGTGCAGGCAAATAGACATGCCCACATCAAGACAGCATTCACATGGAGTATGAACACTGTAATGAGGTGACACACATATATGGTGATGATATCCAATGCATAACGGGTGTTACATGTGTGTGACACAAACACGTCAGTTGTGTCAGTGTCATGATGATTTGCAAAGATTACTGTGCAGATGTACTAGATGTCATAGAAATGTATGTGCAGCAGTATCTCTGTACATCTCTGAAACTGTGACCTGTCACCATCATTATGTCTTACAGATAATGCCTCGTACACACCTTCCAGCGTACAGCCGCCAGGAGGATGATGTCCTCATCCTGTACCTCCATGAGAACTACGAGGTGTTGTTCAGCCATGTGCCACAGCATGCCCAGCAGCGGGACGACCTGTGGCAGGATTTACGCAGGAGGGTGAACGATGTGGGTGGCCATAACCGCATCTACCAGCAGGTGCGCAGACACTGCACGGACTTGATACGACATGCAAAACAGCGTGCCACTGCAATCACCAGGGAACAAGGTGGAACAGGTGGTGGGCCACCAACCCAGCCCCCACTCACACACACCAAGGAGCTACTGGCCAGTCTGGGGACACCCTCAGAACAGCATCCACACACACTAGCTGCCATCGTGGAGGTAGGTGTCTCCCAACCAATGAGCCTGGAGTTGCCTGGTAAGTCAGTACTGCACATATGGCTATTATATCCCATTTAGTTGCATGTGTCACTGTACATTATGTAAAGTAACAACATATGCAAGGTATGTGGACACACATTCTGCATACTACAGTATGCTACCCTGTGTATGCACACATGTGCATACTATATGCTATTATGCAGGCGAATGCGTTAACATGCACAGTGCACCCTGTGGCTGTCAGACAGTCAAGGATAATGTTCATACTGCTGTGTCACCCCTATACAGGTACCTCTGGCATGCCGCACAGACATGAGTCCGTTGCAGGTGAGACTGTCATCAGTATCGGGCATGTTAAAGCATAGATCTATTTGCCATGTGGCCAGTTAACAGTTGCACACTTGATGTTTGTTACAGTCACGATATACAGGTCGCATCACCCATCATTCGCACAGGCCACCCATGTGCAATATATACAAACAAAATGATACACCGATTTGAAACCACAGTAGTTGTCATTGCTACATGTGTGGTCAGCTGTGCATACAACAGTGGAGGTGTTCTACAATGGAGGCATATGTAGTATGCAGTGGAACAACATGTGTGGTACGCAAACAGTACCACACAGTGAGCTGTGATATGGGAAGCCCACAGGTGTCACCATTGTGTTATATGCCCCTGCATTGGGTGCACACATTGTGATGTGCCATCTGACATGTCCCAGACACGTAGTGTTCTGGCTGCAATATTGTCACACTATCCCATGACCAATACCTCACATACCAAACATATAACCTGTTGTCTGCATAGCCCTGTGGATGGTGACATATCTGACATGTATGGGTGTATGTCATATGGGACAACACAGACATGTGAGATGGCCATCACACACATTTGGTCAACACATGTGCACACATGGCCATGGGGGATGGCCAGAGACACGTAGCCACACAGTAGATGTGATGTGTACACACCCTGTTGCACATTGTCCACACATGGTCCAATTATAGCCTTAGTTGACTGATTATACAGTTGATGTGGTACACTGGACATCCTAAAAGCCTGTGTACAGCTAGTGGAGGTGTCACTGATATCCACCATATAAGATCTGTTGAACATCACGACTGTGTCATAGCATGACAGTAGTCACCTGTACAGCTTCCACAGACATTGACATCACATCAGGCCACAGATACTGTACATTTCCCTTGCTGCTGTAGGACATCACCGTTAGCTGTGCACCTCGTGTGTGTGGTACATCAATGTCATGTGGGAAATGGTGAATTGACATGTCCACTATGTGTGGACATGGTTGCCAGGCAGCTAAGACCCTGTAGTTGTTGTGCAGGGGTGTCATCTGTAGGTCCTCTACTGACCTGTCACTTGACACAGCATGGTTTGGTGTGTATATACCTCAGCATCGTTGGTCACAATCCACAGTTATGTCATGGGTATGCATGCAGTTATGGCTATGCAATGTGTACATATTATGCATTGTACAGCAATATAGATGCCTCATGATGCCATGCAATGGCACAGTGTCTGTACTTCACACTGTATAGCAATGTAGATGGCTCACACTACCCTTCCATGCTCATGCACATTCGCTAAACATGATTCTATCTATAGGGCATACAGACAACACCGCAATGTGATGCCCATTACGATGCTGTACATGTGTCAGGACACCATTGTGTCAGACATGCATGCATGTTAATTCACACATCAGCAGATTACATGTCAAGGTCACGTCAGCCATGTGTACTGTTATCCTGTTCTGGTCCACATGGTGTATCATGGGGATGCATGCATACCACCATGATTGTGTGAACTGCATGGATACTGATATGACACCTGCTTACTGTAGTGTGCACCCCAGGGAGGTATGCTTACTAACACTATTAACATCTGAGCTGCATGCCCTTTGCCATATCACAGGCATGCTGCATGCCATCTGTCAAATCACATGCATGGTGTGTCTGTGTGTGTGTGTCTGTGTGTGTGTGTGTCTGTGTGTGTGTGTGTGTGTGTGTGTGTGTGTGTCTGTGTGTCTATTGTAATTTATAGTCTTTCTTTGCATTCACAGGTGATGTAGGTGCGTTACCCTCCTGCGGTCCATCTGATGTTAGTGTCCCCACAGATACTAGCAGTGATGAACATATGCATGAGGTACAGGCAGGGTTGTCAGGGGCTGAATCTGTGCCAATGGTTGCCATCCCAGCTATGTCCCCCTCTTCCCCACACACAGTTCTGATGCCAACACATACCGCATCACCAGTGGCCATAGAGGAAGGACAGTCAGTGTCTGTTAGCGTGGAACAGGAACGTGTGGTGGCTACAGAAGGTGTGTCTACACACCATGGTGTCAGTGTAATGACTGCAGATGTGCCACACAGTCATGTGGCCGGTGCTGCTCGTAGGAGGACCTCTGGAAGACATGCACCTGCAGGACAGAGCGCAGCAGCTGGTATCACCAGACGCATGTTCCAGACTGTAATGGCAGCACAGGCATGTGCTGAATGGCAGAACAGAGAAGGGCAGAGGCTGCAGAGGGCTGTTATCCGTACCCTAAATGACAACATCCAGGCACTGGCAAATGCTCAACAGCAGATTGCTGATGTTCTGGACAGGCGATTGGGTGACATGGTCGGAATCCTTGACTGTGGCATGGCAATCCACGAGCGTGAGCTGTCTGTGCTGGAACATCTGGTAGGAGTGAGGCATAGTCCACGTGGATGTAGGCCAGCTACACCACATAGTGCAGGTCAACGTGAGCATGCCACCTCACATGCCCGCTCCCATAGTGCTGGTAGCATTAGCAGTGCAGCTGGTGCTGCGCTGTCCACACCAGGACACAGCAGGCCACGTGGACGTGGCCCTAGATGATCCCAGCAGGGACATGGTTCCAGTGGACATGTGTTGGACAGTAGCCAAGCTGTACCTCTGCCTGGTAGTGCCCGTGCAACCCCTGGCAGGCACAGGTCACGTGGCCGTGGCTGGACACAGTGAGCTGTACAACCTGGTCTGTACAATCTGGAGCTGTCAATAATACCCTGTGTAGGCCTCACAAAAGGCAGAACTGTGTGCACACATACACGCACACAGCAAAGACATCTGTAGGGCACCACAACACCCACATGCATACTGAACAGACATGTCCAATCATATCACTGGCCCTTACCCACACACAAGATGTCATCCATTGGTGCAGCCTATGCCCCTGGCAAACATTATCACTCTGTGCATATGATGAAGCCTGTGCTGCATCCCTGTCATCCACACCATTGGTGCAGGGACATGCTCACATGGTCTGATGCACAGGGTGAACAGAATAGTGAGAAGTGTATATTACATTAGTTGTGTAAGAATAGTGAGAGAAGTGTGTATTACATTAGTTGTGTGTGAATAGTGAGAGATGTGTATATTACATTAGTTGTGTACTGTTGACATGCACCAGACATACCATGTAGTACAGGTTTAGCATGCATTGTTATATGTTCACAGTATGTGTCTCGGTAACAACAGTAACAGCATGTTGGTAATGATGCCCTGGTTCCCTCCTTATGGTCTACTTGCATGTGCCTACAGGTAGCACTGTTTGCAGTCTCTCATGTGTAACTGTGGAATACTCACAGGCACATATGGCAATATCAGCATGCTATACGTAGCCTCAGCCTGACTGTTGGAAAGTCTAACATAACACAGATGTCCACACATATACTGATCCAGAAGCATGTGGGCAGTTTAATAGGCTACAGTGGCTAGAGACATGACATCTATACCAGGTCACATCACAGGTATGTTGACATGGTGCAGGGGTTGTACACAGTGGTCTGGCCAATGATAATGTTAGAGGCCACTTGATAGCATGAGGCCTCACTGTGTAGCAGTTATACCCTGTCACATTACAGGAACATGCTCACACTCATGGGGTCAACAACACTATAATGGACACCCCATAGTGTTGAGGTGAGGACCCTTGCCTATGTGGTCATTACCGTCACAGTACTGTGAACCCACATGACGCAACACAGAAAAAGAACATGTACAGGTAGCCAGTGCGGCTGAGACTGATGACATCAACAGGGTAGTGGACTGCATCACCATGAGGGGTTAGGGATCCTGTGTGTTCTGTATAGTAGCATAAACCCTCATTCCATGCACCAGACAGCCATACATACCTACATACACACACACACAATGTGGAGACCACAAATGTCATACACATATGGATAGCTGATGTGTGTGATACACACACCACACCTGCCTACGTCATACTTTCCACACTGCAGTATGTACAGATCTCAAGTGTTTTACAGGTGTCAAGTGACATACTGTCAGTGACACCTGACCGCTGTGTAGGTTTTATGTCTCCACCATCCAGTAACGGTAACATAGCGTACTGTTTGCACATGTAATGGTAGGATGGTGTGTGACACACCTGTGAGCCATCCCCGGCAAACATCCATCTACACAGGTGGATCACCACTTTATGTACACACACATCCATCCATACCTGCTGTACATCCTACTGTACTGTCAGTATGTCACCATATACAGGTGTCAATGATGGGGCTGCATGGCAACTGCATGTTGTAGTTAGGCACAGATTAGTTACTTACATCAGCTACTGCACATGCATGGTAGCTGCATGCACACTACAGATTGTACATGTGTGTTGGTCCTACATGCCTGTCATGTAGCCATGTTGGTATGCATTGCAATTGTTGGACATGTGTGTTGACATACATAACACATGGACTGTTGTATGATATGATGGGTGTCATGGGTAACTAGTACAGAGGGAATGTGTCCTCGGTCAACATTGCTGCCTCATGTACTGTTAGCATTCAACAGCCATGGACCCACCTTCCATTTGTGTGCGTATGATTGCTGTAGCCACTTGTCTGCATGGAGGACAGCAAAAGCTATGCTATGTACATATGTGTAGTGTGTGTGGTCCATGCACATATCCACTGCAATTACATGTATGACATAGCCTAACATGTGTGTTCGTTGGTGTACAGCGACAGTAATCTGTCACAGCTCTGTAAGACCCAGGGCCCCTGGTATGTGTAGAGCTGACCTGGTTATGTATAGTGGTATCATTGCAATGCATAACACATGATGGAACCCTGTCAGTACATGTGTAGTCTGCACAGTTGCTGTAGACCTATGTACAGTGCACTGGTCATGAGTCACACGGTGTTGTGTTAATGTATGGCTGTGTATTGCTGGTCCAATGACATGGTGATGTCGGAGGGCTACATTGTAGATTGTGGTGTGTACCTCTGTGATATGCACCTGAGACATCTGTGATAGCTCCTGAGTGTGTACTGGTCAATACATGTGAGTGGCTGTCATGTACGTGGGGACAGTAATACCATACTGTGCCCTTCCGTGTTTAGAATCCGTGTGCATGCAAGATGGCCCTTTGCAACTGCTAAGTGTGTGAGCATGCCCAGTACGCCATTGTGTAGATGGACACATAGTTCTTTCCAAACAGACGTGTGATACTAAGCGTGTGGGCATGGCCGTTGACATCCTGTATAGTGATGGTGGTCATCCAGGCAACAGGTGTCCATTTTCAATGTCATGATGGATGCCTACATTGAACACACTGGTTGCTGTCTTGAAGGGTGTACTGTCTGTGGCCCGTCCCTTATCTATGTATTGTTGTTGAAGTGCTCCGTAGATATTTGGTTGCCCTGATCACACCACTGCCGTGTGTTTGTCTACGTCTACCTTGGGACAGTAATATGCTTTCAGACTGCTCACTCTCTATACATTACCTATCAGCGTCCTTGCCTTTGCGGATGATGTCACCCACCTAGAAGTATGCCTCTGGGAGTGCTGTGTTCAGTAATCTCAGTAGCGCATTCTGTAAATGTGTCATGCTGTAGTGTGTTAGGGTAGTTAGGTGTATGTTCGATTCCCAGCCCTGCCAAGTGTGTGTGTGTGAGTGTGTGTGTGTGTTTGCACGCATGCTCCCATCCGCCTGGGGACTCAGTCCTGCTTTTAGATGCCGCACACCACAGCAGTTTGCTACCGACATCTTTGCCTTTGCGGATGATGTCACCCACCTAGAAGTATGCCTCTGGGAGTGCTGTGTTCAGTAATCTCGGTAGCGCGTTCTGTAAATGCGTCATGCTGTAGTGTGTTAGGGTAGTTAGGTGTATGTTTGACTCCCAGCCCTGCCAAGTGTGTGTGTGTGTGTGTGTGTGTGTGTGTGTGTGTGTGTGTGTGTGTGTGTGTTTGCACGCATGCACCTGTCCGCCTGGGGACTCAGTCGTGCTTTTAGACGCCGCACACCACAGCAGTTTGCTACCGATGTCTTTGCCTTTGCGGATGATGACACGCACCTAGATGTCTGCCTCTGGGATTGCTGTGCCTAGTAAGGTCGGTAGTGCATTCTGTAAATGCATCATGCTTTAGTGTGTTAGGTTAGTTAGGTGTATGTTCGACTCCCAGCCCTGCCAAGTGTGTGTGTGTGTGTTTCCAGCTGCATGACAACAGTACATTGCTTTGACAGTATTCACTCTCCATAACATCCATGCGGCGTCTTTGCCTTTGATGCTGCTGTCTGCAGGCTAGACGTGTGCCTGTGTGAATCATGTGATCCACTGATCACGGTAGCGCGTTTTGTAACTGCGTAATGCTGTCGTATGGTACAGTGCTTACGTTTATGTTCTGCTCCCAACCCTGCCACGTGTGTGTGTGTGTGTGTGTGTGTGTGTGTGTGTGTGTGTGTGTGTGTGTGTGTGTGTGTGTGTGTGTGTGTGTGTATGTATCTATCTACATATATATATATATATATATATATATATATATATATATATAGAGAGAGAGAGAGAGATATGTATGTATATAGCTATATATATATATATATATATATATATATATATATATATATATAGATATGTATGTTGGGATTATCACTCTTGACTGTGCTGCATTGTCTGTACGTGAACACCTTGGATGTATGTACATCTGCTATGGCTCTGTGATAGTGCACATACTGTGTGCTGTAGTGATCATGGGTTATACATGTGTAGTGACCGGTTATTGTGTTGCTGGGTATTACACGGGCATTGGAAACAATGTTAGTGCAGCACCTTTGAGTGGTCGTATGCAGATCTCTGAAACAGTCAGCGGTGGTTATTACATTGGAGTGTGAGTATGGCTCATATCCGTCTGTAGTAACTGTCAAGTCTATGCACCCCAGGTTAACATTACAGACACACGTTTATCAACAGGTTATGGTACAGATCCCAGGACTGTATGTGTAGACATTGACAGGTGCAGGACTGGGTTGTGTTGGATGCATGGAGGGGTATCAATGGCCAGTAATGGGGATCTCTACAGCCTGGCAGGTACGGTCTGCGACTGTCCCACAACCTCCTGTATATGGCTGACACATGCTGTACCTGTGTATATGCAGACACACACACTTACCACAAACAGCTACGGCTATCACATACACACACCCATTGCACCACCATTGGGCCATGCAATAACCGTTGTCCCTCACACACACACACACCTACGTGTACATTGGATGGCTCTATGACAGCTCTGGACATGTTAACACCACTCCCTGTGCATATGATGTCACCTGTGCCACCACCTGTGATGTGTAACATTGATGCAGGATCTGACTAACCTGGTGCTGCTGCACACAGTGGCTTTATTCCACTGTATTGATGTTAGCATGCTGTTAACACACAGTGTGTTACTTCCAGGTGTACTTCAGCAGGCATGATGCATTGCAGCTATGACCATCACTGTAGCATAGTTTACAGCACTGTTACCTCTGATGATGTAGTCTCCATCCATGTGCCATTTCACTGATGTGTGTAATATTGGCAGCATGTGTGTCTGTGTGTGCAGTACATGTGTGATGTGTGTAGTACACATGTATACCTGCTTACAAATGCATACACGACATTAGATGGGCTTCACCATTCGTACACTAGCTTACTCATTCTTCCACACGCGCACACGGGCTAACACACGCGCACACATACTTACTTGGGCTTACTGGCGCGCACGGGCACAGACACACTGTGGGCAGGTTTGCATGTCACATCGGTGGTATCCATGGCGTACGCCATCAGTCTCCTGATGTTCCCTGGGATAGCTCATGACACGCCTCTTCCACTGAGTACTGACAGCACACATGTGACACTGCTCCGGTGATGTTACAGTGTTTTGTACATACACACTCCTGTTGTCACCTATCTTCTACTATAATAGTCCCCTTAACCTACACTACACTGTAGAGGCTTGGCCCATATGGCATGACATGTTGTGATTCACTATCCTCAGCCTCGCTTGCCTCACATTGCCTACAAATGCTTCGTTACATCTCTGACAGAGCACTTCCACACATAGGTACCAGTATGCAGTAGCCATGTTATCTCCGGCTTGCCATTCATCTGCATGGCGTACTAACATCTAACTAAACCTACATTTTGTATGTATATTATCCATATGTCTTGTGTTGAAGTGCAGCGCGTTCTCATGGCGCTGCGCTATGCTTCCACACCAGGGATCGGGGGAGGACAACTACTGGTTCATTGATATCCAATGGACAAAGCCGCCACTGGCCTTGGACATGGACATTGGCATGCTTCTTCGACTGTATTCATACTGTATTTGCAGCTGTCATTGCTCCGTTTAGCAACGTGCAAAACGTTAGTCGCATAACATCCAGGTACATTTCTGCACATAACTCTGCTCTTGCACGGACAGCTTACTGTTTCATGTATCGCATAGTTACGTAGGGTTACCACCTGTCCCACTTTGCGAGGGACAGTCCTTCTTTGGGCAGTTGTGTCCTGCAAAATATTGTGAGAAAATGGCAAATGTCCTGGGATTTTAGGACAAAAGTATTTTCTATATTGTATGTAATAGTTGCATAAAACAGTTATTCTGTATCTGAAACACCTACATGTTATACAAAACAGAATAAGGAACAAAAATGCTACAAGAATAAACTTTTATTCAGGCAAACAACTGAAGTTCTGTCCTTTGTACTGTCCATGGGTATGTTTTGCCCTGCAAAATCTGATGTTTGTAGCACAAATGTCCCACTTTGGCCATTTGGAAAGGTGGCAACCCTATAATTACATCATTTGCATAGCTTACACATACAAATGGGGTATGTTGCAAATCCCAACATTGTCCATGCAATGTTCTTGTTACGGACGGTCTTGCACGCCCCTGCGGGTGTTTGCTGAATAGCCTGGCAATCATTTTTCCTTGCTGTACTCTCACTTAATCCATAAACGCCGAAGGCGTCGTGTATCATGGCCTAGGCTTTGCTGTGTGCTATGTCTATTTGTGGTGTATGCATGGCTGTGGGTATGTCCCACTGTCATCACTGGTAAAGGTGACACCCTATAGGTACTTCCTGTAGACTGCTGTGTCATTTGACATGTCAGCACATACCTGCGGATGAACTTCCTACTGCAGCGCTTTTCATACCTTCTGCGTTATCTTGCGGTCGATAATGCTGTTTCCTCAGACATGTATCTGTTTCTGATCATACCTATCAACCTCCTAGTGCAAAACATCTGTACAAAGCCTAACATGATGGGGGACAGATAGGGGCAGATTCTACATATTGCTCTTACAAACGTAGATAGTTGGCAGTATTATAGGTTTTGCATTAGTATGACCTTTCTGAGGGTTTTTGGGTCTTAAACACATATGTTTATCATTATTTAATTATGTCAGTTCTCAGGTATTTGGCAGACAGGTACACATACCTCTCAACCTCCGACAGCAGGAAATCTGGACAAAGCCATAACTAAAAGTGGGGCAAAAGCCCAAAAGTAGGGCCAATTTTTAAATATTGCTCTTACAAACCTAAAAAGTTGATAGAATAACAGGTTTTGCATTAGCGTGAATTTTCTGAAGGGTATGAAGTCTGAAACTCAAATGTCTCTCATTATTTTCTAACTTCAGTCTTTAATGATTTGCACTATTTGCCAGAAAACCACAATTTTATGAATAATGTACCAAATATATGAGGCAAATATCAGGACATTCTGCAAAAATCTGTACAGTTGAGAGGTATGCAGGTACAGATTGTGAGAGGAACACACCACACATATGAGGCATACATCTGCACATTCGTACAGTTACGCCAATACACACACTACATGGCGCCATCACAGGCCAGTTACCATTACATTCCTATTGCTGAACACACCCACCCACTGTGTTATATTCCTCACACAGGCCAACAGGTGCTTATCCACACTACTTATTCCATCATGTACCTTATGTGTAGGCCGGTATTTGCACTTTCCGTCAGTGGCAGAGCTCACGTACGAGTATAGTGGACTGGACACTGTATCGGTGACACTGCATGACACCCTGAGGGACACATGTCATTTGAGTCTATTAACCTTCCACATTGACTTTCACAGGCCATACATTGTAATTCACATTTGTGGACAAACATGCTTATGACTTGTACATGTTTTGTCATTTGTCCTGACGTCTTTCTTCTCACCTGTCCACCTAGTATCACTAGTTCTGTACATTTCATTAGGATGGGTTACCTTCATACCTCTCACCTGTACACATTATGGGTATATGCCCTGGGGTTTGACCTATGATTTCATTACATTTGTCATGATAATGTGCCTTTCTGATAGATTGCTGGCAAGCCATGACGGACTGTGCGGTTAGGTAATCATGACTGACATTTCTATTTCATGATTACTAACTCTCATAACATTCGTATTCCTGACTACGCAATTATTCTATCAATGGTCTGACTTTGTCTGAGGTATATTTAATATAGTCCCTATTTGTCTGTTTTGTACTATGCCTTAGTCCAGCTGTCTTATTCTGACATTCTGGCAGGTATGGTTACCATCTTGGTCGTATGCGTGTCCATCCATGATAATCGCCTACATGACACTGATATAGGTCCCTACGTCTTCCCTCAATGATTTACACAATATCCAGTGGGTGGGTTGTACCTGTTTGGTGAATATAGGTGTGTGCTATACCCACATAGGTATATTGATCACTCCCATGGGGCGTACCTAATAGATCTGTGCCAACCAGCACCTTGGTCCAATTCTGCATACCCATGATTCCCATACCTGACACACCTCCACAGTACCCATTAGACATGTTTAATGTGAGCGATAATAAAGTGTGAGGACACTTCCGAGCACTCCCCACTCTGCGGATATCAGCTCATACGTCATACATTCAATCGACCCATGTGTTATTACCCTTGCACCTGCTACTGTTGCATGTACAGCTATATCGTAGTTGCAGGTGTGACTTCTTTTGCATCAATGATGGTTTGACTTCGTACGGATCAATTTTTTGGGGTCCTACAAAGGACACCTATATTCATGTTTAACGTGTAGAACTTGCAGGCCCTGTCACACTGGTACTTTCCGGGAAATGGTTTGGAAACCATCGGTGTATTCTCCTTTCATGCATGTCTGTCTGTCCATCCATATTAGGTCACTATTTATGTACATGTGTTATATGTACAGGGACATATGTTTGTTGTGTATATATCTATTCATGTATCGTGTGTGTATAGATATATCTATCTGTACATATATACATATGTCTGTACATTCCTCATTTCATAATTTGCTTTGGATTATGTCTGTGGATATATGTGTATATATATCTCTCCATATCATACCTTTCAACTGTACAGATTTCCGCTGCATGTACAGCTGTTTGCCTCTTATCTTTGCTCCATTTTTCATAACCTCGTGTCTATCTGGCAAGTTAGTCGCATATCATTAAAGACTGACGTTGGTAAATAATGACAAACATTTCAGGTTACGACTTCATACCCTTCAGAGAATCCATGCTAGTGACACACCTGTTATTCTATCCACTTTCTATGTTTGTTAGGCAATATCTGGGGATAGTCCCTATTTGTAGTCCATTTTTCATAACCTTGTGTCTATCTGGCAAGTTAGTGGCATATCATTAAAGACTGACGTTGGTAAATAATGACAGACATTTCAGGTTATGACTTCATACCCTTCAGAGAATCCATGCTAGTGACACACCTGTTATTCTATCCACTTTCTATGTTTGTTAGGGCAATATCTGGGGATTGTCCCTATTTGTACCAGTTGTTGTCATGGCTTTGTCCGGTTTCGTACTTTACGGGTTTAACAGGTATGAGCCATGTACATGGAACGTGGGGAAAACACCATTCATTTTCTATTCTGTGAGCGGATTTCACATGCGCAGGTGCACTTGCATATCCTTATTGTGGGTTACATATGTTTCATAGATAATTGTGCTTCCGTGAACTTTCATAATTCTGACCGTAACAGTTACATATCTGTATTCCAGTTTATGGACTACTGCGAAACACATGTTCACCTTTACATATTTAAATGTGTGTACTGCACAAATGCTTTAATTACACTTTCAAGTTATATGTGCAGTGGTCTTGGTCAACTGGGACTGCATTCACGTTGGCCAGATACCGGAACCACTATTCTATTGGTGTTCTCCCTCATTGATATGCATACCCATAGTACTTAGCTACATCAACATATGCCTCACCGCTTCACCTACGACACAGGCATCCATTCTCCTGCTGGGAAAAAGGCGGTACTACATATTACACATTCCCTATTGCCTACTGCTGTGGACTCCGGCTGCATTGTTAATCACTCCGAGGGTATGCAGAACACCAAGGCATATAGTCCAGCCACATACAGGTTTTTGATTGTCAGGGTGTTCATGTAGTGATCTGGGTTTAGGCTTGTCCATCTGGTGAACGGAACTTCCCTGGCCGAGGTCAAATGTCAGACAAAGCATATGGACAGGGCTTATTTCCCTATTTTGAAGTTTTACCTGTGTTTATAGACACAGGTGTTTGGGCACCTGTCAGCAGCTAATTCTGTTGGCATTACATATTATAGGTGGGTTTGTTACAGTCCATACTCCCCAGTGATGGGTGTTCTCATTCACATTTGACTATTACTTGTATACAGTCATACGGGGATTGTTATTTTTGGACATGAAGTGACTACAGGTATGCGGTTGTACATTACACAAGTGTGAATGGCTGTTCCTGTAAATATGTACAGACCATACCTCTTAGAGCACCGTACCTGCGCAAAACCTACACGATGGGGGGACAATTAGGGACACATTTTAACGATTGCTCTTACAAGCTTACAACGTTGATAGAATGCTAGGTCTTGCATTAGCATGACTTTTCTGCGGGTTGTGGAGTCTTATACTCAGGATATTTCTCATTATTTAGTGACGTCAATCCTCAGCTATTTACCACACTGGTGCAGATTGTCGGAGGCACACACCAACACTATGGGGCGAACCTGTGGTCATTCTTGGGGTTGCCACCTTTTCAACTGCCCAAAGTGGGACATGTTCTGTAGAGATGTCAGATTTTCCAGGACAAAACATACCTATAGCCGTGCATAGTACTGAACTTTAACCTTTTTTGTACATGTAATAGCTTATTCTAGTAACATTTGAATTGCTTATGCTACTTCACATAATATATTGAGGATTCATATATAAAATAACCGTTTTATGCGACTATTAAAGTAAATTAGGGAATAAACTCTCAGGACATTTGCTATGTCTTGATTTTTTTTCACAGGGCACAACTGCCTACAGAGGGATTGTTACTCGCAAAGTGGGACAGGGGGTGACCCTAGTCATTCTGCGAATATCCAGACAGTTGAGTGGTATGGCGTGGACATCTGTAACACGCTGTTGTGTTCTGGCACAGCAGTAGCTCAGCATTAAAGACTGCAGTCGGAACGTGCTGACAGACAGTTGGGTTTCAGACTTCATACTCCAGACATTAATGCCAATGTGCAAACTGTTATTCTATCAAATTCTATGTCTCTAAGAGATATGTTTACAGATTGCCCTGATTTTGGACCTTTGTCTCACTTATATTCACGTCTCTCTCCAGATATCTTGCTCACACAGGTTGACATGTATGGTCAGTCACGACTGCACACAGTGTCCCTCACACTTGATCAGGGTTGACCTGTTTATGTAGTGTCTTCCTCGCCGTCATGCCATTTTCCACTTTGCAAATGTGTGCATTATATTCTCCCTCCTAACCGTGTCTGGACACGTGCGTCACGGGAAGGTATTTTATCCTGGTTGGTAGGTTATGCATGCCCACTTAGAGCTGGACAGTGTCATGGACCTCCACTGCACGTTCTGACTTGTGTCCAGATATCTACTGGATTGGACATCATGTCGTCATAACCATTCTACTATTTACACAGGTTGGTCATCCTGTGAGGGATATCCCAAAAATTGGTCAAAACCAAAACAAGTTAGATAACAAAGATTTTTGTGGCTGCATGAAAATGTGCAGGGGGGTTTACCTGCAGGGGATACATGGTTTTCAATCCTGACACTGCCTAGGGTGACAATACCTACTACATATGCGTAGGGGTCACTGTGTGTAGCTGTTTCTGCAACAAGCCAGTGGACCAAGTATGGCTGGATTTGGTGGACGTTCTGGTATGGTGGCAGGTTTTGTGTTGCGGAGGGTATGCTGGGTAGGCTATTATGCATCCAGATGTGAGGTGGCCTAATGGTTACAAAACACAAGGTGCAAGGGTTTGAGGTCTCACAAGTCTCCATAAGGATACTAAAAAAAAATGGCTCGCAAGGGCAGTTAGCTTAATACTAACCTATGAACCTATGAACCTATGAACCTATGTGTTGCATTTGTTATGGCCAGTTCCATCAGGAACCATCTGTGGGTATGTGATGGTGCCGTATGTATACATTTGTCTTGCATATTTCCATATTCATATGTTTGTGGGATTGTGTTCTACACTATGACCTGTCTGCTTTTCTTGCAGCTGTATCTACATGAGGTTGTGTTCCTTTCCACTTCACCCGCTGCCCCCTCATACACCTCTGATTCACCTTTTCTGCATATGACATAAGTATCGCCTTTGAGGAATTTACCATTAAACACACACCCCTCACACGCGAATTACTCACACCCCATAGAGCACTACTTTTGTTGTTGGCCCATGACATGGCCAGAGTTACACGTTGACTACCGTACATGTGTCGGATACCTTTATGGTTGTGTGGACTACCCTGCCATGTTTGCTGTCCACATGCTATACCTCACGCACATAGGTACACGCCCTTACTTCACTTTCATTACTTGGTTGGTGTATCCGGGTACTACCCGTTCGACTGTGTCACATACACGTTTGGATTATACAGCTGCCTTCCGGATTTTGCTAGCCTGTTCTACTCATTGGTAGGATGGCACCTTTTCCTATGTCCAAGCTATTCCTTACACATGTCCGACTGTTGTGGACATTGCCTCCCCACAATCAATGGTTGTGTTTCCACCTTTTCAATTGTCCACAGTGTGACATAGGGTTACCACCTGTCCCACTTTGCGAGGGACAGTCCTTCTTTGGGCAGTTGTGTCCTGACATGTAATTGTCAACATGGAAATGTCCTGTGATTTTAGGACAAACATATTTCTTATATTTTATGTGATAGTTGCATTAAACAGTTAATTCTGTATCTAAAATACCTGACTGTTATGAGAAACAGATTAAGAAACTAAAATGCTACAGGAGTACACTTTTCTGTAGGCAAAACAGTTATGTTCTGTCCTTTGTACTGGCCGTGGGTATGTGTCGGCCTGTATAGTCTGATGTCTGTACCAAACATGTCCCACTTTGGCCATTTGTAAGGGTGGCAACCCTACTGTGACAGTTGCAGTGAACACAGCATATTTTGCAGGCCGACACATACCCACGGTCATTTCAGCAGATAGAACTTACAATTCTTGCCTATATCTAAGCTTATTTTTGTAGCATTTCGGTATCTTATTCTGTTTGTTATGACATTTCTGTATTATACGTCCAGTGAAATATGTTTAATGCAACTATTGCATGACGTCTATGGAGGAATTATGTCCTATATTCTCTGGACATTTGCCAGTTTTACATGTTTGTGTCAGGACACATCTGCCCACAGAGGGACTGTCGCTCGCAAAGTGGGACAAGTGGTAATCTTGGTCAATGGTATGGATCATACTGTTCCTTTCAGCCTACATGTGTCCGTGTTGTTATGGCTTGTTTATATGCTCCTTCTGTTTCGTTTACATGCGCATGCTATTTCCTATCACATTTGGTATGTGAAATACGGACATACCTTTTGTATGTGACTATTACATGGCTTGTGGGATATGATTCAGACATACGGTCACTACCTATATCTACATTTCTCCTCGTGTATTTTGTTATGGACACATCTGCACAGCTATGTTCCCTCCCTCAAATTATGGGACGGCTGGTGACCCTCTCCGTTGGACTGGACGTACCTACTGGCGGCACGCTAACATCTGATACGTTTCACTTCCACATGGTATAGCTATCTACACTACGTTGGACTACAGGCACACGGTTTTCCTGTCATTTGTTCATGGGTGGGGACCCATTATTCCCCACCATGCATTTGTGTTTGAGTCTTCATTTTCTGTTCACAGGGACTCTGCTTTGCATACGTTTCAGTCTCCATGGACACTGATAGGTATGATTACTATTGCTGGCGGAATATAATATTCAGCAGTTTAGGTTGCTCCTCGGAAGCCGACATTGACACGCCTCCCTGCGCAACTTCGATATGCCCCTTGCACTCGCGCATGTTTCCTATGCACGTGGCTGTGGCAGCTGCGTGCCTTCATTAATATTAATATGGCGTGACTACTCCACATCTACGCCGCACAGCCGGCGCAAGCCTTACGCCGGCCTTGCGCCGAGCTTCATGAATCCGGGGGTAAGACTTTTCTTAGACACATTTGCCAGCATGACTTTTTAGTTCAATATCTTAAATATAAAATTGTTCATTTTGGGCCTACTTTAGAACCATGAAAAATTAACATATCAAGCATTCACATGAGCGAAAAATCAGGAATTTGATATTTAGTTTTTTGGATCGCAGTACAGTGAAGATCAGAATATTTGCCCTTTCCTCACTGTAGTGCGATCTGGGAGTAGGAATATATATTTAGTGGGGGATGTGGGGGTGCAGCCCCCCACAATAGTGATTTCGCGTTTATGATTTTTCGCTCATGTGACCGCTCGATATTTTAATTTTTCGTTGCTGTAATATAGACCCTTCATTTCCATTAACTATTCAGTCTTCCTTAAAGAAATACATTTGATTACTTCTACTCAACATAGTCATTATGCTTACATTTCAGCAGTTTACAAACTACCACTAGTATAACCTGATCGTGATGGTTCCTGCCCTATCCCCATCTGTCTGCAAGCAGTTATCAAGGCAAGGCATTTAGAAAGTGACATTATCCAAATCAGTGGTGATAATGAAAACTATCCACCACTACTTAACAGGAAAGAATGTTATTGGATGACTCCAGTACATCAGAAATGGTATATTTTACTGTCCTCTTTACTATAGTAATAACCTTTGGAGCTCAGGAGACAAACTTGATGGAGAGAAATAGTGAAATAGGCCTAACTTTAAAAAAAAAGTCTCTTACTCCTGTGGTAGCTGGAACATTAAAAACTCCTAACAGCTGAAGCTTATACAGAAGCAATTGTTTTATCACAGCTCTGTTTCTGGATCATAACTCCCACTGCTAAACTTCCAGGTGTAAAAGCCAACTGCTCCTCTTTCCATAGAAGGACCTTATGTCCAAGTATGGGTATTACCGGAACTTAATTTTAACCAACCACAGGAATATACATATTCAGAAACAAACAACAGTCTGTGCTGAAAGGTTAGAACTGAATTTATTAAAAATGTTCTTAATGCCTCAGCTGAGAAGCTTTCTGGGGAATAAAAAAAAAGCTTTCTGTGGAAAAATATTGGGGCTTGGTATAATGGTTAAGATGTTTGACTCACAGACACAAGGTCAGGTGTTTGATCCCCATCTTTGGGAAGGAAATTGGTTAGGTTTAGAATGGCCTACTAAGAAAGCTAGCCTAATAATTATCTATTAACTTATGAAACCATAAATCTAAGGAAAATGGAAAATGAAAATTTCACCCATGTCCCTCATGGACAGGGGTTGTCGGTCTTTATCAAAGACTTGTTTTGCGAATTACATCCATCTAACCAAGGACAATTAAGGCAACTCAGGATTAATAGGCTAGGCTTGTAAGGGCTGTAGGGCCACTAGCCTAGTAACCTCCTATGAACCTATGTGTGTGTTATGCCAATATAATGTCCTACCGTATCTAAGGGAGTACTAAATACCACCTTAGCTGTGGGGTTGTTCCTGCTATTGCCATATACGCATACTTCTCCCTGTTTTCTGCTGGGTTTGCTGTACTGTCTTTTACTAGTGACTCATTTTTTTTAATATTTTTATTGAATTTTTGCATGCAAGCACAAACAAATTAACATAAAACAAATCACTAGTTATACAAATATCTACATCAGTTCTTGCTACATACATTATTAAATTAAATAACCATAAACTGCTCATTTAACATAACTAATAACTCATTTAATATGCTTACAGACTCAAATAGTGCTTATACTTGTTTCCCTTTCAATTATTATGTCACATTTTTGACTCTGGACTGTGTATTTATTGATTCATAGGTAAGGTTAAAATATTGAAACAAGTAATTCTTAAACCTTTTGAAGTCTGTGATATAAAAAGTAAACTTCTAAGAAAAGAGTTAATTTTTATATTAAAATTTGAAACTTTATTTCCTAAAGGTTTAAATAATGATTGTAACTGGAGATGTATAATTTGATTGGCTATAATTGATTTTAATTATTTTATGGTTTTTAATGACTTGATTGATTTTAAGTGTATTTAAACATTTTGGTTTGTGTGAAGGGTTATACTCTGTAAAGGCTTCTGAGCTGAGGCGCTAGAGAAAAGTTTGTGAAATAAAGTCTTTGGATTATATTCTTAACCATCCTTATTGTGGTTGCTGTTTGGAATTCTTTCTTCTTGGTTGTTGTTACTCATAAAACAATTAACTATTTACACAAATATCTACATCAGTTCTTGCTACATACATTACTAGAATTCATCCACTAGCCATAAACTGCTCATATAACATAATTAAATAACCATAACCTGTTCATATAATATAACTAATAACTCATTTAACTTATTATGCTTACAGACTCAAACAGTGCTTGTACTTGTCCCCTTTTCAA